>NW_020954587.1:1374703-1392322 GCF_900497805.2 Vombatus ursinus | reverse complement strand
GAGAGAGAGAGAGAGAGAGAGAGAGAGAGAGAGAGAGAAAGAATAGGAATGTGGGTAAGTACATAGTAATCAAAATGTGAAAAAATATTTGTACCAAGTTTCTCTGATAAAGACCTCATTTCTCAACTATCTAGAGACCTGAGTCAAATGTAAAAGGGTATGAGTCATCCCCTAATTGATAAATAATTAAAGGATATGAACATGCAGTTCTCAGAAGAAGAAATCAAGTCTATCTACAGTCATATGGAAAAATGTTCTAAATCACTATTTATTAAAGAAATGCAAACTGAAGCAACTCTGAGGTAGCACCTCACACCTATCAGATTGGCTAATATGACAGAAAAAGAAAATGACAAATGTTGGAGGAGACATGGAAAAATTGGAACACTAAAACAATGTTGGTGGAACTGTGAACAACTTGGAACTGTGCCCAAGGAGCTATGAAACTGTGTATACGCTTTGACCTATCAATACTACTACTAGGTCTGTATCTTAAAGAAATCAAAGAAAAAGAAAAAAAGATCCTCTATGTACAAAAATATTTGTAGCAGCTCTTTTGTGGTGGCAAAGAATTGAATATTGAAGGAATCTCCATCAATTGGGAATGGCTGAACAAGTGGTTATATATTATTGTAAAATACTATTGTGCTATAAGAATGATGGCTGTCTTATAAGGGGCTTGGGAATTGGTTTTGTTTTTGATCAAATCAAGTAATCTTAACTTAAAAAAAAAGAAATAATGAACAGGATGCTTTCAGAAAAACAAAACAAAACAAAGCAAAAACAAAAACCTGGGTTAAAGAACTGATGCAAAGTGATGTGAGCAGAACCAGAACAGTGCACAGAGTATTATGTGACTTGGAATGACCTAGCTATTCCCACAGTACCACCAGATAATTCTGAAGGGTTTATGATGAAAAATGCTATCTGCTTCCAGAGAGAGAACTAATGTAGTCTGAATGCATATGGAAGCATACTTCAAAAAAAAAAGTTTCTTTATTGTTTTTGTTTTTGTTTTGGTGGGAAGAAAGAGTCTGTTTTCTTTCACAACATGACCAATATGGAAATATGTTTTGCATGACACAAATATATAAACTATACCATATTTCTTGCCTTTTCAATGAGGGTGGAGAGGAATGAGGAAAAGAATTTGGAACTCATAACTTAAAAAATGTTAAAATTGTTTTTTTACATGTAATTGGAAAAATAAAACATCTTTTAAAAAGTTTCAAATACTTCAAATACCTTGTGACCCTAAGTCACATAAACTGAGTCTGCCTCAGTTTCCTCACGTTAAATGGTGAAATAATATCACCTACTCCTTAGTATTTTTGTGAAACTAAAATGAAATAATATCTGTAAAACACTTGGTGATCCTTAAAGCACTATTTAAATGACAGCTGTTTTTTATTCTTATTTCCATCACTTAGCACAGTGCCTGGCACATTTTTGTTGTTAGAGGCCTTTAGGTTGTGTCTGACTCTTTGTGACCTCATTTGGGTTTTTTTTGGCAAAGATACTGGAGTTGTATTCCATTTCCTTCTCCAGCTCATTTTATAGATGAGGAACTGAAGCAAACAGGGTTAAGTGACTTACTCAGGGTCACACAGCTAGTAAGTGTCTAGGAAAATGAGTCTTTCTGACTTCAGGCCTGATATTCTATCTACTGCATTTAGCTACCCCCTGGCACATAGTAGATGATTATTAAATGTTTATTGAGTATTACCCTGCTATGCAAGGTATTTTGCTAAGCACAACAATGCAAAGATTAAAATAAAACTGTATCTGCCCACAAGGAGCTTATATTCTATTAGGCATATATAATCTAATAATATGACATAGTATATGAGTCAATAAATATTTATTAAATACTTACTATGTGCCAAGTACTGTGCTAACATGGATAAGAATAAAACTAATGTGATTTTAGGCATACTATATTGAGGGTGTGATGCATAGTCCTGTTATACTTGTTGGACTGCAACAGTGGATCTTGTTTATGATGTCTTTCAAGAAAGACACTAATAAACTGTAATGTTTATAAAAGAGGGCAACTAGGCTAATGAAGCAGTTCTAGGTCTTGCATTAGAAAGTGTGGTTGAAGAAACTGGGGATATTTAGCCCGGTAAAGAGAAGGCTGGAGGAGAGGCATGAAATCAATCTTCAATTATTTGTGGATGAGGTCCTTTCCAGTTTTAGATCTATGATTGATTGGTCTTATATTAAATAGGAATTTTCCTTATTCTGTTTGTCACCAAAGAGAATACCTATGTATTGATTGCAACAAAACTTACAAAGAAACAAATTTAGGCTTGATTTCAGGGTGAAAAAATTCTTAAAAATTAAAGTTATCTGAAAGTAGAATCGATTGCTGAACTGATAATTAATTTATGGAATTATGAAATGGGGCAAGCACACTCAGGTTCTTTGAGTTACTCCCTGGGAAAGAACATGATGGCAATGGAAAGCAGCTACAATCAAACTTTAATAAGGCACAGATGGTGCAGGGGTAAACTGCACAAAAAGTATATGTTAAAATGATGCAAAGGAATGGAGGGTACAGAGGCAGATGGTATGGGGAGGGGATGAGATGGTTGAATAAGGCAAGCAGCATGGGGAAGAGAGTGGGGAGGGGACAGTCATTTACATTAGCACAGATAAGAATTGGGAACATTTGAGCAGTATGGACCTATGTGATGAAAGATTATCGGGCAGCAGGGGTTTGAGGTCTCCTTTTTATAGGATTTTGGTGGGGGACAGACTGACTCTTACCTATGTCACCTTGGGATTATTTCGTTAATAGATCCATATCATCTCAAAGTCAATTAGTAACATTTGGTGTTTTGTTGCTCTTACTGTGGATGACTACTAGTGCTCTCTCTTTCTCTTAAGTGCCTTGCATTTATTTCATATTCATCATATATTTATATACATATGTATTTTCTCTCCTGATATAATGTAAGCTACTTAAGAGAAAAGACTGTTCTATATTTGTCTCTGTATCCCTAGAGCCCCACACAGTACACTGTACTTTATAAATGCTCATTGATTGATTGATTCTATAATGTAAGATAGGGAGTGAAGGGGAAGAAGTAAAGTGTTCTTGGAATATATGAAAATGGAGACACCATGAATAACTGGCAGGATCAGGGATGACCATAGAGGACACAGTATGGTGACTGAACTGAATCCATAAAAAACATGTAATCCTAAAGATGGATATTAGGGCCAAGTACATTCAGTGATGTACTGGACCTAGCACCTGCTGGATTGAATTAAACTGAATTATATTAGTTAAATTTTAAGTGTGAACATTTACACTTTGGAAATTGTAAAACCCTACAAATCAGGGCTTGATTTTACGTTTTGCTGACTGTCTCTCCATAAGAAAATAATGGAGAATATTAATAATGTATATCAAACATAAAAAGTGGGTCGGGCATATTTTTTCCCAGAAAGACATTAAAAAAAACAAAACAAAACAAAACATTAAGCCGTTAAACATTTACTACTGAGTGCATTCCAGGAATGGAAGCATATGGCCTATGTAAATTCATGGAGGCAGGAGGTGACATGAAATTCAGGGAGCAGTTAGTAATCTAATTTGTCTGGAACTTGGAGTACATAGAGTGGTATAATGTGAAATAAAATTGGACATCTAAGTTGAAATCTGATAGGATATGGTTTTAAGCTTTGTACTTCTTCTTTGGTTTAATCATTACTTTTTGTCTCTGATTCCTTTCTGTTCACCTCCTAATCTATTATGTCTATTTAAGATTTATTGTCCTTTCTGCCCATTGTGAATGGTTTGTCACTTTGATAATATCTTGCAACCCTTGGCATTTTGCCTCTTACTTAACCTCAAACTCTGGTAACTCTTTTCATTCCCTTCCCATTTTGGAACTGCTAAACAGAGCTCCATTACATTTTTGATATTTAACCATAGATGGACTCTCACTGCTACAGAGCAATTATTTTCCTTTTCTCATAATGGCTACTAAACTTTGAAAAGGCTTCTCCAAACTTCCTCTTTTCTAATCAAGATCCCAATTCTGTCCTTCCCTATCTCTTTGCAGATGGTCATACTTCCTACTTTACTGAGAATGTTAAGATAATTTTATGTGAACTACCTCTTTTTAAGTATTTTCATCTATCCTTTACTTCCTTCTTGTTGCAAAGGGAGAGATGTTCTTCTCCTTTACAGAATTATCACTGACTCCTTCTTCTCTTCCCTCTCTCCTGTCTCCTCTTGTCCTCTCCATTACCTGGATCTATCAATCATTTCCACGAATCTTTAATGTTTCTCTCTATTGACATCTCCACCTTAGCTTTTAAACCTGTGCTCAGATTTCTTCATTCAAAAAACAAACAAACACAACCTTTTCTTAGTGACCATTCCCCTCCTTTAGGTGCAATCTATTTATGCTGTTACTCCATTATAACAGGTCCCTCTAGGGTCACTAATTATCTCCTTATTGTTAAGTTCAATAGTCGTTTTCTCTATCCTCATCTTCCTTGACCTCTATGTAGCATTTGATATCAAGGATCTTCCCATCCTCAGTATCCTCCCTTAGGTACTATAATGTGTCACTGCCAAGGTTAACTTCTTACTTTTCTAATTCTTGTCTATCACTTTTGCTGACTCTTTTATCTCTATCTATTCCTTAAATAAGAAGATTCCATTAAGGCCTTCCTTCAATTTCTCTCTCTCTCTCTCTCTCTCTCTCTCTCTCTCTCTCTCTCTCTCTTTTTCTCTGTCTCTGTTATCTCCTCTATGACTTCAGTTATTATGAATATAAATATGACATCTAATTTTCCATCTTTACCTCCAACTTTTTCTCAAACATCTAGTCCTATATTTCTAGCTGACAAGTTCATCTGAATATCATGCTGGTGCCTCAACAACAGCATGACTAAAACTAAACTTAATATTTTTCTCCCTTAATCTTCCTCTCTGTTAATGGAATCACTATCCTTCCAGCCACTCAAGGTTATAACATTGGCGTTATCTTGGACTCTTCACTCTCTTTCTCTCTACATGGCCATTCAGGTGCCCAAGTCCTACTTTCACAATACCTCTTATAACCAGCTTTTTCATATTGCTTTAATCCTACTGAGTTTCATCTTGTTCAAGCCCCTCATCTTTTCTGCCTTAAGATTATTGTAATAGCCTTCCCACCATTCTTCCTGACCCAACTCTATGCTTTCCAATATATCCTTCCCACTGGGGCCTGAGCAATTTCCTTAATGTACTGTTATTATCATTTCACTCCTTTTCTTAAAAAAAACTTGAGTTAGCCCACATTGGGTACTAAATAAAGTCAAGACTCATTTCAAACTCAGCCTGGCTACAATCTACTTGTCAGACATCTTTTATTACTCTTTTTCACATATTTGAAATTACAGTAAAACTAGACTATTCACTGCCCCCTGTGCTCCTATAGCATTTTGCTGTTTCTCTGCCTTTGATCTCACTGTCCCTTTTATTTGAAATAAATTCTCATTTGGGAAGTCTATCTTCCTTCAAAGGCATATTCAGATCTTATCTTATTAATGAAATGTTCCATAGTTTCACAATCTCTCCACAAGCTGAAAGTGATCTCTGTTTTCTGATTTCTTCTAATACTTTACCATGCTCTCCTTTACCCTATCATATTCTACCCTGTATCATACTTCTTTGCATATGCATTACATTTGCCTCTCCTCATTATTGTAGTATAAGTTGTTGGAAGGCAAATATTGGGTTATTTTCCATCTTTGTGTCTTTCATATCTACTGTGTTGCCTTATTCATAACAGGTATTTTAATTTTTTGTTAAAATTTTTATGATGTTAAAGAAAATTACATAACTCAATATTCAAGAAAGCCTGGAATAATGCAACATCCAGAAAGATAATCTACCTGTAATCTACCTATTTATAGAGAAGAATAGGTTTACTTGTAGGTAGAGGAGAGAGCTGTCTATATGATATGATTGGAAAGATGATAGAACAGGGAATGAGATACTAGCATGCTTCAATGAATTCCCTGCTAGAAATTAATTTCTTTGATTTAAGGCATTATCTTTGTTACAGTGCAAGTTACCATAAAAAGATGGGGAAGATGGATACATTGATCTAATTGCCATTAACTTCCTAGTGTAAATTGGTATAACTTTTTTTTAATATAATAACCAATTGGGAGCAGGTTTTGATAAAGATAAAAAAGGAAGAAGATCCAGAGTGTGTTGCACTGCCTAGAGAAGAACAGGGGTCAGCATGAGGTTGAAAATTTAGGGAAAGAGCAAGAGGAAACAGGCTAGGAGAGAAAAAGGACTCTGACGGGGAACTGAGAAAGCATTGTAGACAAACTACTTGCATATAGATCCTGGCTGTCTCATTTTTATCAGAATTTTTCCTAGATTCTTTAGGCTAGCTTTGCTAGAAAAGTTAAAAATAAGTTCTGTTATTGGGAAAAACAAAACAAAACAAAACAAAAACATTAACACTCCAGTAGACTGAAGATGGTTTTGTTTATCAGGATCATTAGCAAACCTCTGGAAATAAGATGTCTATACAGTTCCTCCCCACCCACCCATGGCCTAATTTTTTTCCTCTCAGACTGTAAACTTTAAACTGATTTTCAAGATTAAATTAGACCACCAATAGCTGAATATAATGGAAATGAAAGACCACTGAATGGGGAGGAAGGAGACCTGGGTTCCAACTTTGACTCCTGGTCAAACTTTAGGCAAAGTCCCTTTACCCCAATTAATGTGTTTAATGAGGGGATTGGAACAGGATCATAGATTTATAGCTGGAAAGGCCTTCAGTGGCCATCGAATCCAGCTCCCTTATTTTATAGACAAGGAAACTGAGGCCTGGGAGGTGGGGGTGGGTTGCACATATTGCACAGACAGGAAGCATCAGAGGTGAGACTTGAAACTGGGTCCTCTCTGACTTCAGAGGTAGTACTCTTTCCACCAAACCACAATGCACTCTAAGCTCCTTTCCACCTTCATGATGACAGTAGGATTATGCTAAAAAACAAAACAAAACAAAATAAAACAAAAAAAAACAGAAGATAAGCTCCATGAGCTTTGGGAACTAGGTATCTCTCTGTCTTTATCTTTCTATACATTTTAAGTCTTGCTAAGCATTTTCCATATGTTAAGTCATCTGAAGTCCAGAACAAGTTCATAAGTTTGTTGGGGGACAGGAAGAGGGAACAAGCACTTATTAAATACCTACTATGTGTCAGATTCCATGCTAAGCATTATCTCATTCTCGTATCATCTTATTAAATCATTAAAACAATTCTGTGAGGTAGTACTAATATTATTCCCATTTTATAGTCGAGGAATCTGAGGCAGACAGAGGATAAATGACTTGTCCAGGGCTGCACAGCTAGTAAGTGTCTCAGGCTAGATTTGAACTCAGGTTTTCTTGATTCCAGGACCAGCACTATATCTATTGTGTCACCTGGCTGCCTCTGTGTATAAGCATTCTCATCCCCATTTTACAGATTAAGAAACTGAGGCTCAGAGATAGTGTTACTTGCTAATAGTTTTAGAGGTGGAATATGGACCTAGATCTTCCTGTCTAGCCAAAGCCAGCACACAAGCTATTCTGCCATGGTATCCCTCAAAGTCCCTTATAGATTTCTCAGTATAGTGGGTGCTAGAGGACCTGAATTCCAGTCCTGACTCTACTTTTAACTCACTAAATGATATTAGGCAAATTACTTCCTGCCTCTGGGCCTCAATTTAATTATCTGTAAAATTAGATGATCTCTAATGCATCTTCTAATTTTCAATATAATGTTGTATAATAATAACAACAACAACAAAAACAATAACATAACATAATTTGTTATTATTAACAAATAATGCTCCTCTCTCTCTTCCTGTCCTCCCTCTTCTTTTTTTCTCCCCCTCACCTATCTTTCTATGCCTTCCCACTTCTCTCCTCTCTCTTCCCCCCTGCCCCATTGTCAACCAAGTGTCGCTGCAGAGTTAGGCAAGCTTGCTTTGTGGAAGCTATCTGCTTCAGATCAGAAGAATCTAGAGGTGGCACATGCCTGGCAGGTAAAGGCATTGTCATCACCTTCAGTAAGACCTCCCAATCAGACTCTATTGTTTACAACCCAAGACCCTAAGGCCAAGAGATCACAGCCTCCCTGTATCATTGCCTCTTTTCCCAAACCAGGACTCACAGCCATTAAGGAGGAGATCAACCCTTATGGAGGAGGGCCCCCACTGCTTTGGAAAGGCAGATAAGCCGAAGAGGACTGGGAATAACAAGACTGTACTCTCTTCTCCCTTTGGTACCTCTTACTGCTCCTGCTTTCAGCCTCACCCCTGAAGTGATTATACCATGAAAATAGTCTTTGTGGAGATGAAAATTGTTTCTGCAGGTGTAGCCTCAGGTCCCCAACAGTCAGTCATTGAAGCCCCAGAACAGCAAGTTCTTATTATTAAAGTCCTTGGCTCTGTCAAACGGTTCAACCTTAGGAATGGAAGGTTTGGTTTTTTTTTTTTTTTCCGATAGAAATGGCATTAATGAAATGAATTATACTGTACTTTGTCACTGTATCCTAAGCTCATTTCCAGGTGACTTACAGCTGAAGTCTCCAATGTGTGTTACCTTTTACAAATGAGAAAACAGAGGTTGAAAGTGGTCACATGATTTTTCCTAATGGTCAGGGGTGGGGAACCTTCAGCCCTGAGACCACAGCTGTGGCCCCACCCCTAGCATAGGTATTAGAGATGAAAATTGAGTCTAAATCTTCCCAAGTCCAAGTCCAACATTTTGTCTCCCAAGTCACACTCTTCTTCCTAGCGTTTCAAAGAGTAGAGTTCCATCTTTATAATAAATAGATGAGTACCTCTGGGGAACTCACTTCATTTTTATGGAGCTCAGTTTATGCCTCTGCCAAGTGAAATGTATGGACTCCATGATCTCTAACGCCCCTTCTAGCAATGCTATTCTATGTTTCTGGAATTACCTGCAAGTAAATAAACATATTGTGACCAATGAACACAAGCTCCTCTAAAACACAAAAGATATTTGTCATTATTTTAACTAGGCTATAGAGCAATTTAGACAAAAAAAAATATTTAGGTGCTAAGCAGCAGTCTTAGGAAAATTTTAATTTTAAAAACCCTTCAAAGAGTCAATCAACTATCCATGAAATTAACTTTGATTCAATTCAACTCAATTCAATGTAATTTAATTCAACTCAATAAGCACTTATTAAGTGTTGTCTATATGTGGTCTTCAGCTAGATTCTGGGAGATATTCAAACATTAGAGATATACAATTCCCGTTTCCTACCTCATGGAGCTTACATTCTAATGTGTTGTCATAAGATAAATTAAACATCTTTTCTTTCATTGCTTGGGAACTCCCCTTTGTACTAATTTCCTCCATTGCTTCTTAGACTCTGGTATCTTATGTGCAGCTTTCAACATTTAGATACTATCTTAATCAAGTGCAAAGTTAGCTTTCCTGGAGCACAGTTCCCTTTGCCAAAACTCATAAAAAAAGATTTGTATTGTACAATTTAATGATATCTGGTGGGAATACTTCACAGTAGACATAAGTTTTCCCTGAGGGTTTTTCATCACTGTTGAATTTTTTTCTCCCCCAGGACACATTACTCATTTTATAGCATGTGGTATTTTAGGATTTCCTCCTCCTTTCCACTAGCAGCAAGGTGGCCTTGATATTCCAAGTCTATAAAGAAATTTTCCAAGTCTAGAAAGTGCCTACATCTGTTATGATTTTTCAAGTGGTTTGAGAAAGTAAGACCAGAGTCAGTTGTCCAAACAGATATGGAACTCAATGGTTGATGAATGAATGAATGAATAAATGAATGAATGTAAAAACATTTTTAAATACCTACTAATGTCAAACACTGATCTATAACCAGGGAGAACTGTACAAAAGCAAAGATAGTCACTTCTCTCAAAGAATCTTTTCTTTTCTAATGAGGGACAAAACATATTTAGGGGAGTGGTGGCTAGATAATGAGTAGGGCCATAGAAGGGTAGATTGGCACACTTCTTCTAGCAACAGTAGCAGAGATGATTGAAGCATGGTTCCAGAACTGTAGGTAAGAAGTTATATTCATACAGCAAAGCAGTTGGCAAAGCTGGTAAGGAGATGGCTGGGGAGTAGTGAAGCATTGTTTGGTCCTGACTGAAATAGCAGGTAAGGTAAGCCTGGGCAGCAGGACAGCAGAACAGAAGTTCTTGAGAGAAAAATGTTTAAAACTTCAGGGCCTGCTCTCTGCTCTGGTTGGCAACGCCTTTCACTTGGGGAATACAGCAATGATGTCCAGTGTTGCCAATTCCTCAACAGGCAGCCTGAGAAACTGTGACAACTACTACAATATTCTTTCGTATTCTAGGGAACTGCTCTTTAGCATTCTTCTGACATCCCCCAAACAGAAGAATCCCTGGCAAAGCAAGAATACTAAAGACCTTGTGACTTACAAAAACAGATGTGTAATGTCTTGCTTCTGAAGTTCAAGTCACTAAATCAGATTTAGTTAAACCCCAAGGCTCAGGTTACCCTAGCATTTGTAAACAAAGGAGCCACACTTTCTTTGCCATCAGTTTCAAGCCCTGCAAATAAATTATCAGGATGGATAGGTAATTCTGAAAAATGGTTCGCATTATATGTTTTCAAATAGACCTCTTTTTTGTGTGTCTAGACACATCAACACTCTGAAAATGATCCCATTCTTTGAAAGTGTCAGTCCCATCCATTATGGTCTGGATGCAGCTGTAAGCCTTATTCGGTCGGGTGTCCCAGTCTCTTATCAGAAAGCTCATAATTTTTCCATCTCTTTTTTGGGCGAAGAGATAAAATGTAGTTATAAATAAAGAATTGTTAAAGTCCAAAAAAGATTTATCTATACTCTGATTTTTTGGAGTGCAAAAAATTGATTAGAGACAGGAAAACAATATATACAATTAATCTAAATTCAAATGGAAAGAACAACCACCAAAAAAAACCCACCTAAATGTTTCAAAATTATAAAGAATAGGTTCGTCTTCAAAGAAAAAAAATGACACATCTCTCTGCTTCTTTGTAGCCATTGGGGGTCCATGGGGTGTGGAAGAGAGTGTATAATGTTAATTGAGTTGAGAAAGGAATGATTAGTTTGAAAAAATAATAATCAGATCTCTCAGAGTTTTTAATATGTAAGCCCCGAGGTGACGTAAGCAGTCAATGTCTGGAGCAATTGTGGAGTGAGGGGGAGAGAAGTGAATTTTTCCCTCTTTTTCCTCTCCATCAGTCATGATATCTAGCAGCAGAAAAAGAAAAAAGACATCCAACAATCTGAGTTTGAAAGTTGGAGAAAATGCAAGCCAAAAGTTGTGGAAGAGACTCCTCCAAAAAAGGGAGAATGGGGGAATTTTATTCTTCTTCTCCAGCAATAGGATGGGCAAGAGACATTGCATCAGGCAGGGAATAGAGGGGATGGAATGAGGACAACCTAATATACAGACTAGCAGTCTACCTAAATCAGAGGCAGATGGTATAGAGATGACACAGAGTGAAGATAAGCCTCTTGGGACTTCAGAAATGTATACTTTAGACAGAAATGGGTATATTTGAGAACCAAAGCAACTTCAAGAAGTAACACCTCTAGCAATCAGGAGACAGATGGCAGAGATGAGCAGATCCTGGCTACACAACTGAGCAAAGCACCCAGAAGGAACCCAGAAGGAACCAAGAAGAGCTCTGTGATATATCAATCAAGAGAAGAAGGACTTTCAGGTCCTGGAGTAATAAGAGTTTTGAGTTGCCTTTGCCACGTGTGTTTACTGAACATCTGCCTCACTACCATTGTACTTTAGGATGGTGACCACTTTTCCCAAGGACTCTGTGTAGCTTTGTGGGATGGTGAGTCCCAGATTCATGGGAGGTATGTTTTGTAACTACTGCTCTTATTATGTCATCTTTGTAAACATCTTTGCTGAGAGATAATTAAGTTTATGAGTTGACTATTAAAAGAAAATGTAATAGTGAGGGCTCATTAGAAGTATAACCCAGATGGGTCACCCCAAGAATCTGAGAGTTGCCACCCTCCTTGGGACCCAATCTCTGAGTGTGAGTGAAGTTGTAGTTCAGAAGAGATATTCATCTTATAATTAAAGGAGTTGATCAGAAAGATCAAATCACTTGCCCAAGATCTTATAACTAGTAGGTAATAGATGCTGTATTGAAAACTATGTGGCTGAACTCCAACTCTGTCACACTTTCCAATACACCATGGAAATGTACTTGTTATTGTTCTGCTACATCTTCTTATTTCTAATCATTGAAACAAGTCCAAATCTTTTCTGGATAGTCTGACTGTTCTGAAAGCAGAATGAAAATGAAAACATTAGGGGAGGAAAAAGAATTATGGTAGGAAAAGAAAACATGTATGAAAATATGGTATGGACTTAATGTAAAATCATTGTCTATGTATTTTTTATTTATTTAATATTTTATTTTCCCCCAATGACATGTAAAAATAATTTTAAAAATTATTTATTAAAACTTTGAGTTCCAAATTCTCTCCCTCTCCCTTGCACCCCACTTCATTGAGAAGACAAGCAATTTGAAATAGGTTATACACGTGCAGCCATGCAAAACACATTTCCCTTTGTCATGCTATGAAAGAAAACAAAGAATAAAAAAAAAACAAGAAAAATAAGAAAAAAAGTAAAAAAATATATATTTTGATGTGCATTCAGATTCCTTCAATTCTTTTTCTGAAATTGGATAGCATTTTTTATCATACGTCCTAAGAAATTGTCTTGTTTTGTTGTATTACTGAGAATAGCTATGTCATTTGCAGCGGATCATTGTCCAATATTACTGTTACTGTGTACACAGTTCTCCTGATTCTGCTCATTTTACTTTGCATCAGTTTATGTAAGCTTTTCCAGGTTTGTTGAGAGCATCTTGCTCATCATTTCTTATACAACAATAGTATTCCATAACAATCATCTACTGCAACTTAGTCAGTCAACCCCCAATTGATGGGCATCCCCTCAATTTCTAATTCTTTGCTGCCACTAAAAGAGCTGCTATAAATACTTTTATACATACAATCCTTTTTCATCTTTTGGGAACATATACCTAGTAGTGGTATTGCTAGGTCAAAGGGTTTTATAGTCATAGTTCCAAATTGTTCTACATAATGGTTGAATCAGTTCACAACTCCACCAACTGTGCCTTAGTGTCTCAATTTTCCCACATTCCCACCAGTATTTGTCATTTTCCTTTTCTATTACATTAGCCAATCTGATAGGTAGTGGCTATCTAGATAGGTTTGATTGTTTTGTTTAAAAACTGCCTGTTCATATTCTTTGACCATTTATAAATTAAGGACTCTTTTTTTATGAATTTGACTCAGTTTTCCATATGTTTGAGAAATGAGGCCCTTATCAGAGATACTTGCCGTAATTTTTTTCTCTCAAAATTATGATTACCAACTGTGTATTTCCTTATCTTTTATCCCATTTTATTCTACTCTCTCTCTCTCCTTTCACCCCATCCATCCTCAAAAGTGTTTTGCTTCTGACTAGCATCTCTCCTAATCTGCCCTGCCTTCTATAGGTGCCCCCCTTTTCTGGTATCCTTCTCCTCCTACTTTCCTGTATGGTAAGATAGATTTCTATATCCCACTGTATGGGTATGTTTTTGAGTAATTCCTGATGAAAATAAAGCTCCAGGACTCCAACCTACCTTTCACATCTTCCTCTTCACTGTAAAGGTTCTTTTGTGCCTCTTTTGTGTGAGATAATTTATCCCATTCTACCTCTCCCTTTCACCTTCTCCTAGTTCTTCCCAGTTTCTCTTTCTCACCCCTTAATTTTACTTTTTTAAGATATGATACCATCATATTCAATTCATACTCATGACCTCTGCCTATGTGTACTCCTTCTAACTGCCCAAATAATGAGAAAGTTCTTAGGAGTTACAAGTATCATTTTCCCATGTAGGAATGTAAACAGTTTAACCTTATTGAATTCCTTGTATTTTCTCTTTCCTGTTTACTTTCTTATGCATCTCTTGAGTCTTGTATTTGAAAGTCCGATTTTCTATTCATCTCTGATCTTTTTATCAGTAATGCTTGAAAGTCCTCTGTTTCATTCAGTATTATTATTTTTTATACTGAAAGATTATACTCACTTTTGCAGGGTAGGTGATTCTTGGTTGTTATACTAACTCCTTTGCCTTCCAGAAGATTATATTCCAAGCACTCAGATTCCTTAATCTAGAAGCTTCTAAATCTGGCATTATCATGACTGTGGCTCCATAATATTTAAATTGTTCCTTTCTGGTTGCTAGCAATATTTTCTCCTTGACCTGGGAGCTCCAGGAGCTACAATATTCCTGTGGGCCTTCATTTTGGGATTTCTTTTAGGTGGTGATCAATTTTTATTTTACCTTTTGGTTCTAGAATATCAGGGCAGTTTTCCTTGATAATTTCTCAAACTACGACTTCCAGGCTTTTTGTTTTTGTTGTGGCTTCCAGGAAGTCAACTAATTCTTAAATTATCTCTCCTTGGTCTATTTTCCAGGTCAGTTTTTTTCCCCTATGAAATATTCCACATTTTATTTTATTTTTTCATTCTTTTGATTTTGTTTTATTGCTTCTTGATGTCTCATGGAGTAATTAGCTTTCACTTGCCCAATTCTAGGTTTAATTTTTTAAAAAATATTCTCTTCATTGAACTTTTTTACCTCCTATTCTATTTGACCAACTCTACTTTTTAAGAAGTTCTTCAGGGAATTTTGTATATATACTTTTTCCATTTGGCCAGTTGTGCTTGTTATGGATTCTTCTCTTGAGTGGATTTTTGTACTTCTTTTACCATTTGGCCAATTGTTTTTTTTTTTAAGGTGTTACTTTCTTCACTATTTTTTTGTGTCTTCTTTACCAAGCTGTCAACTTTTTTCATGATTTTCTTGTATTACTATCATTTCTTTTTGCAGTTTTTCTCCTACATCTCTGATTTTTAAAATCATTTTTGAGCTATGCCAGGATCTGAGGTCAATCCACATTGTTTCTTTGAGACCTTGGATAAAGCCATTTTGATTTAGTTGTCATATTTTGATTTTGCATTTTTATCTTCCTTGTCACATAATAACTTTCTATGGTCAGGACATTTTTGGTTGCTTGCTTATTTTTCCAGCCTATTTCTTGACTTTTAATTTTATATTAAAGTTGAGCTTTGCTCCCAAAGTGAAGGGAGTTCCATACCAAGCTTTAGGTATTTCTATGAAGCTGTTTTCAAACCTAATCCAAGAGGTCTGTAAGCTTCTAGTTTTTCCAAGGTTATGGTATGATCTATGGAAAGGTGCATTTACTCTTCTGGGCTGTACTCTGGTCTTGAGTAACCATAAGCACTTTTCTCTACCATGAAACTGTGACCAGGTCCTGACTCCCCTGCAGCTGCAAGCTCTGGTATGCTAGTGTTCCTCTTCACCATGAGGCTGCAACCCAGGACTGCAACCTGCATACAAGTATGGATAATGCAACAGAGTCTGCACCCAGTGGGAGAAAAGGGACCCCTGTAATCTTCTGCTGACCAGTTGTTTAACCCCTGGGCTTAGGACTCAGGAATCAGCTGCTTCCTGAAGCTAATTCAATTGCCCCCAAGCTCTACTGCTGGTTTCCTGTGGCACTGCCAATACTGTTGTGACCTGCAATGGAGTGTTCTCCACTCTAACCCCAGTGTGGTAAAGCTTTCCTGCCAACTTTCCAAATTGTCTTGGGCTGGAAAATTGTTTCACTCCTTTTGTGGGTTATGACTCTCAAGAATTTATTTTGAGTCATTATTTAAAGTTGTTTAGAGGGGAATTTGGAAGAGCTCAAGCAAGTCTCTATCTTTTCTCTGCCATCTTGGCTTTACTCTCCACCATGTATGTGCTTTAAAATTAATTTTGGTACTGTTTTCATAATCCTATCTTGCCTTTTGTTAGAAAACCAAAGATCTTAGTTTTATTTATTTAAATTGATTATATTCACATTTTTTACATCACCTACATTTCTCCCTATATCCTTCTTTCCTCCCAGAGAAGCTATCCCTTATAACAAAGACTTTTTAAAATGGAAAAAAAAAGAAGACAAAAACAATAATATATCCTATTCCACACCAATAGACCCTAATCTCTGCAAAGAAGCAGAGGAATACATCTTTTCATATTTCTTGGTGGACAAACTTATTCTTTATAATTTTGTAGCATTCAGTTTTGGTTGTTTTGTGGTTGTTGTTCTTTCCTTTTAAATTATTCCAGTCATTGTACATATTATTTTCCTGGCTGTGTTCAATTCACCCTGCATCAATGTATGTACATCATTTCTTATTTATCTGTATTCATCATATTTGCCATTTCTTACAATAGAGCTATTTCATTACAATGATGTACTACAATTTTTTTCTAGCAATTCTCCAAACTCCTTAGGTTATATGTTTAGAAATTGAATCTTTGGGTCAAAGGAAATGGGAAATTTAATCAGTTTATTCACATAATTTCAAATTGCTTTCCATAATGATTGTAGCAATTCACAAATTCACCATCAGTATAACAGATTCACCATCAGTGTATTAGTGTTCATGTCTTTCTACAATCCCTGACTATTCTTGTATTTTGCATTTTCAAGGTTGTTATGATTTACATTTATCTTAATGGTAACTTGGAGCCCTTGTTTGGTTAAGAATCCCCCCTTCCTACTCATAGCTATAAAAAGTATATCAATTATTTCTTTTCTAATTTTTTAAGATATGATCTTTAATATTCAGATCATGTATCCATTTTGAATTTATGTGCTTAGTCTAATAAATTCAAAAATTAATAAAAAGTAGACAGTCCCCATTCTGATAAATATTATATTAGCACATATGCTAATCTCCATAGAATGGGAGCTTTACTTATTGAACATATAGAAAAAAAGTGCTTATTTACTACTTAAAGAGAATATTAGGTACATTTACAATAATGTTTGCATTATCTAATGTAGACATTTTGTGAAGAAAATGCTTAGTAAATAGTAACTAGCTTTTAAACTATGTAATTGATATGGTTGGTGGTAGTGCTACTATTAAGATCATTCTCCTAAGTCTGGATGGACAGATTCTAAAAACTGGAAAATAAGAAGTTCCAATGGCCTCTCTGGAACCCATAACCCTCATCCTGAGAGATGATGAAAAGGACAACAGTGTAAGCATGATATCCAACATTTATTCAGGGGCTGCATTAAGCTTTGTGCTCCAAGTAAAGTTTTTCAAAGAAGGTTATGCATCACATCCATAGTTACATGCCAAATATTCTTCCCTGTGATCTTTAAACACTGTAGCCTGATCCTTCACTTCTGGAGGACCATGGTTAAGATTGTACTTTATGTACATCGTCTAGATCAAGTCCTTTTCAGGATATATTGTTTAAGAGAAATTTTGTGTCCTTCATGCTGAGTATTACTCACATGTGCACCTCCCCCACCACACACACACAAACATGGAGAGATACATTGTAGTTGAGAGTAAGGTGCAATATGCTACCAATTAATAATTATGAAAGGGAGGTGCAGTAACAAATGTTATCAGAAAGGTATAAGAAGAGAAAA
>NW_020954587.1:1295451-1374693 GCF_900497805.2 Vombatus ursinus | reverse complement strand
AATGGGGTGGGCAGGTTATACAGCAAAATCAAGGCATAACTGATAACTTCTATGTTCCACCAGTATTTATGTGATTTTAAATGGCCTAGGGAAAGTTGCCCAGTATATCGTGTGAACCCCTTGTGGAAAATTTTAAGAAGGACAAAAGACAGAGAGTAGAGTGCAGGAAAAAGAGAAGTGATGAATTTTGATCTGTAGCTAAGAAGGGAGCATTCACTTTGATAATATCACAGGTACATCAAAGTATTTTAGTGTATACACACATATATACATACGTACTTACATACATACATATATACACAATACTTATGTACATCTTAAGTATTTGTATGTGTATATATGCTTATATAAAGTATAGATACATAATTCTTTTGGCAAACATACATCTCCTGGTTTTATGCCTTATCTGATGTTTATTTTCAGAAGGTTATTGAACAAGGTTATTTCTGTTATTACATCTTGAGAGGAATTATGAGTAACCTTGCCCACTAAAAATATTCACTGTGGTGAAAAAGGAGATCTAGGGCAGAGTTCAGATGAAGACAGATTCCTTGTGAATATTAAGGTTCCCCAGATTCTTCAGTGTGTGGTTGGAATTGTGCTGATTGCATCAAGTTCTAAAGCATCACAGTGTATCATTGAAGAAATTTGTAGTCAGTTTGGCTAAGTCATTCACACAGAAAAGACAAATGGAGGAAAGATAGTTATTTTCCAGATTTCAACATATATCTCATTAGACATGCTATAGAGATTGTTCAAAAGCATGTGTGTGTGTACTGGCAAATATGTATATATCTTATACCTATCTATCTATCTATCTATCTATCTATCTATCTATCTATCTACCTACCTATCTATCTATATCTCAAGGACTTGGGCAGATAATGTGAATGGCTAAGTTGGACCCAGAGGCCCAGGCAGAAGATTGTAGACTTAATTTCTTTTAGGAAATTGCAAACAGCATTACTGACCCTAAGCTTACCATAATAGCAATGGACCATCTTTTCAATAAAAAATATCCATCAGTAAGCTAGAATTTATTAACTATCTATACTATGTGTCAGGCACTGTGCTAAGTTCTAGAGATACAAAGAAAACCAACATTACAGGCTCTTCTCTCAAGGAATTTACAGTCTAATAGTTAAAACAACATGCAAAAAATGATATAAGATATATAAGGGATAAATTTAAGAGGAGGCCTCAGAGGGAAGATACTAAAATTAAGGTGGATTGGGAAAGGTTTTTTCCAGAAGGTGGGACTTTAACTCAGATTTTAAGGAAATCAGGGAAGCCAGGAGGAGAACATAAAGTTGGGAAGTATTCAAATATTGTGGGACAGCCAGTGAGGATTACCTGAGTCAGAAGATGGAGTATCATATGGGAGGAACAACAAGGAAGCCCATGTCATTGATTTGCAGAGCAAGTGGCCAGGTTACAAAGGCTTTAAGAGCCAAATAGAGGATTTTGTATTTGATCCTAGAGGTAATAGAGAGCAATGAGATTTTATTGAATAGGTGGATGATGTGGTAAGACATGCATTTGAGGAAGGTCAATTTGATAGTTAAAATGAGAATGAATCAAATATTTGAGACACTTATGTCAAGGAAATCATCCTGCAGATTATTGCACTATGTTAGGCATAATGTGATGAGAACGTGTACCAGGATGGTTGTAATACCAAAAAAGAGAAGGAAGCACAGATGAGAGATGTTACAAAGGTACAAATGACAAGACTCAGGACAAGAGGAGAAAGCATAAAAGGGCTAAAACCTGCATGTGTGGAGCAAACTCCTGAATCAATGAGATCAGGGAGTATAGTTTATATTTATGAATAAGTGAACAATCTGTACAAGATAGCTAGGTGGCACAGTGGATAGAAGGCCAGGTTGTCAGGAAGATCCATATTCATGGTTTGTATCTGACCTCAGACACTTATTTGTTGCGTGTCCTAGCCAAGTCACTTTACTTTGTTGGCCTCAATTTCTTCATCTGTAAAATGTGCTGTAAAATGAAAAGAAAATGGCAAACCACTCCAATATCTTTGCCAAGAAAATAAGGTCACAAAGAGTCGGATATGACTGTAATGACTTAACAAGAAGCAGCACAATCTATATAACCATATATATAACTATATATATATATATAACCATATAACTATATATATATATGTATATATATCCATGTTTTGGGGGATTAACTGAATTTTTTTTCGGTATACTGACATTTGAAAATATCAGATTTAATCCAAAACAAAAGAAATTAGGTTGTAGTGTTTTTCTTCCTTTTAAAAGAAAAAAATTACTATAGACACACATGGAACTCCTCTTGGAATTGTCAGACCTGATATGATGATTATTTCCTCTCTCATTTTTCCTTCCCTCAATGAAATAATTACGAATAGGATATTTTTCTTAGCCCATTTTCCTTAAACAAAGAAACTGAAAATGACAAAACTACTATGTGACTGTTTGTGGCAAAAGTAATCTTTCTGAAATATACCTAGTCTGTTTCATTTAACTATGGATTGAGGGAATAGATGATTTTTCTAACCCCGTATAACTCCAATTCAACTCAATGTAACTTCTTTCTTAGTCCAGACAATCCTTTCACAGGATCATTATTTTTTTCTGCGGGGAGAAGCCTTTATAAATCTCTAATCCTACCACACAGCTTCCAAGTAAAGGGGTAGGCCAAGAAGTCTTTACTGACATTTCTATTACATAAACACAAAACACATATGTATACACACTCACTGTAGATCAACTGCTGGCAAACAACAGGGATAGCAGCTGTCATCCTTCTTATTTTGGAATGTTCAAAACATGCCCCTGACTTCCTGGCTAAGCAAGTTTGGACTGAGTTCAGTTTAGAGCAGGAGTTCTGTTTCTACTGGCGAGAGTGAAGAGGGACATGTGTGTGTGTGTGTGTGTGTGTGTGTGTGTGTGTGTGTGTGTCTGCCTGTCCTTCTCTAATGATCAAGGAATTTTAGAGAAAGTGAGAAGCTATCTATGTCAAGCAATTGGTCTGAGTTTTGGCTTCTTCAGTTCTGCATGGCACTCCATGTTTGCTTGATGGATAAATATGAATTCACTGGGTTGGGAGGACTGAGGCTGTTAACTTTCAAAATCTTTCTCTCAGCAGACAAGTTCAATCAGTACAGGAAGTACAATGAGGCATGAAATAGTTACTTTGCATTAAGAAGCAATGTAATTTATTCCTTGAAATGCCTGAAAAAATGAACAAATGCATTTTAGAAGCACAAGAACATGTATTCTGTACTGTAGGCTAAGATTAATTCAGCATAACCAATGAAGTTACAAAATCATTTTTAAAAGCTATGCCTGCTCAGAGAGTTTTTGGTATAAAGCTTATGACTTTATGAGAAATTGGAGGAGAACATGCAGGAGCCATAAAATAAGACAGAGAGAGAGAGGGAGAGGGAGAGAGAGAGAGAGAGAGAGAGAGAGAGAGAGAGAGAGAGAGAGAGAAAGAGAGAGAGAGAGAGAGAGAGAGAGAGAAGAGGACAGGAGAGGGGACAGGAGAGGACAGGAGAGGAGAGGAGAGAAGAGAAGAAAAGAGAAGGCAAAAAGGGAAAAGATGAGAATTGAAATATAACAGAAGGTTAAGATTAGAGTGGAAATCTTGGACAAGGAATTATATATTTTTTCTATAAGAAAGCCAAATTGCTTCTACTATTTTAGTGGTAAATGAAAGCTAACTGACCTATTTCTACTCATCTTAAATTTCATGAAATCCTTCCTGATCTGAGTTTGAAAAATGGTAGTTTCAGGAGTTGGGATCCATAATTTAACAGATTTTGAAAAGAAATTATTTTTGTTTTAACCTTCAACTTAAACAGTCTTTTCTTTGGAGTCTTTCTCAATAATGTAATTATTAACAATATTATATATGATAAAAATAATAATGCAGTACTTCTTCATTTGGGTCTTCTTCCTAATAATATGCTTCCCAAGTTTGAATTACTTCTCACCATGGCTTTTTCTCAATTGCAATTTGCTTAGTAAAATGATGTTTTGAATTTTTTTTTGGTGGGCTTAATTGTAATAATGTGAAAAGTAGTATGTGTTTTAATAATTCATTTAGGAAAAAAGTGATATAAAGATTTTGTTTCTGAAAAAAAACTATTAATGCTTTTTGCCCTCAAACTAAAATCATTCCTGGAACTTCTACCAATCTCCTCCAAGATTAGACCATGTTTTGTAACAAAGGCAAAAAGCATTTATTAATCGTTTACTGTGTGCCAGATACTGTATTAATAAATAGAAGCAATAAGGCAAAAAAAAATCTTGATGCAGCGAATACATCTAACAATGTATACAAATTCTACCCTAGTAGTTCTCCACCTTTCTTCCTGGAGTGGAGTTGGTATAATTTTTTATTATCTCTTCTTCAGGACCAAACCAGATTTTTCACTTATTCAGTGTTCATCTTCCTTCTTATGATCTTTCCTTTATTGTTTAAGTCTTTGCATTTATAATTGTCATGGTTCTTCTATTTTAGGCTGTATCTCTTCATACAAATCTTTGAAGTCTTTATATGTGTCTTCTTTTCAGTATACAATTCTATTTTATTCATATTTCCCTAGTTTTCTTTGTTTTGTTTTTCCCCCAGCCAGCGGAAAATCCATGGGCATTGATTTTGGGGACTTTGCTACCACAAAGTTGACACACAGAGATTTTTCCTCCATCTCTAAATTTCTTGTGGTCACAATAGGGAAATCAATGACTAAAGGGTACAAAAAATTAACCTTTTTTATTGAATAATTTCAAATTTACATCTAGTACCAATGGAACAATTCATAGCTTCAGGTGTGTTTGCATGCCAATCTTTCCACAGCCCCTCCAACATTAAATATTTCCATTGGTTGGAGGCCTTGGAAATTTACAAGATACAAAGGCAAACCTCAAGGGGGTTTTCAAAACAAGATGATGATCTATGTACTCCCTCTATCTCTGCCCTCCAACCCTGGAATATGCATATCACCATTCTTTTTGAGCCCTTCCCCTTCTCTGACAGAGAAGGAGTAAGAGAGAAGGAAGATTCAAAAATCACCTTCTTATATCAGGTCTCCATCATGGAAAATTCAGGAAAGACTGGTTTACTCATAAACAGATGTTTTGTCTTAGCCTCTGGATGCTCTCATGGCAGACATTGGACAGAGGTGGAAACCTCATAGCTAAGCTCCACTGGCTGCTCAAACTCCAGCAGCCCTGTCCACCTTTATAGACAGTAAAGGCTTTTTCAGCTTCAGGGAGTATAACATGCAAGTTCATCTCTGTAACAGATGCATATTGCATCTCTATGGAATGGGAAAGGTAACACTGTATCCTTAGAAAGTGGATCAAAATCAATCTAAAAATTTCTGTCCTAGACATCAGGCTTCATCCTTGCTGTTCTAAATTATTTTGTAGAGGAAGTGTTAATACTCTATCAGGATTACCATGAGGGATGTGGAGGATTTGTGATAAGACATGCAAGATTTATACTGTATGTCATGCTGATTATAGAATAAGCTGGATAGGGGGTAATTAGAGCCAGATATGACAAGTTGAGGAGCATAACATAGAAACGAACAAATGCATAGACAAGGAACGGAGGTGGCTGTACTCCTGCACATGACAGTAGGGTATAGGGATTTCCTCTAGATTAGACCTTTAAATAAACCATATCTTATATAAACTCATTTAAACCTATCTTAGATCTTAAAAAGCTGCAGTGGTCCCTCCTGCAACACATACCAGAATAATTTCTTCTAAGTTTAAAAAAAGAAAAAAGAAAGCACAATTGGTACTGAGCATAGCTATATACATGTTAGTATCTTGTTGGAAAGCTGATTTTATTTCTCAAACTCTTGTTTAATGTGGAGGACCTAAAAATAAAGATACTTACAATGAGTGGCCATGGATCACATAAAAGATCTGTCTATATACTGCCTCTTTTCAGTATTTTTCTTGGAAATAAATCATAGCTGTCTAAACTAAACTCAGACTCATAAAATTGTTTATGAGTCTGTTTATCTTTGTTTGCCATAGTTAAAGATATCAAAATTAAGATTTTTAAAATTTTTTTAATTTTATGTTTTAGAGAATTCTAACAGTTATATGAGATTAGCATTAGATAGATAAACGAATTAGGTGACTTGCTAAAGTGTGGTAACACTAAAAATTTAGATATTGCTTCCTTTATGCTACCTAGAATGCTCGAGGGGACAGAAGCATCTGCCACCTTGAACTTCTGCCACAGGCAGGGACAGTGGTAGTCCATGGTTCACCTGAGAAGCAAAGGTTTTCTGGCTACTAAGGAGTGAATGGAAGCAGAAATAGCAACTTATGTGATGTGTTATTTAGTATCTGCTTCTGAAATTCATGAAAAACAATAATAGATACAATAGTAGAAAAATAACAGTACACATAATTTTTAACAAATAAGGAAACTGAAACCTAGGAGGCTAAACAACTTGTCCATGGTTCCAGAGGTAGTGAGTTTTAGAGTCAAAATTTGGACCCAAGTCTTTTGATTGCAAGTCCAGTATTCTTTCTATTTCACATTCTGCTCTAACTAGATGACCTTTAAGCTTTTTTAGACTCCATGCGAAAGTCACTGGTGGATACCTCAAAGGTGGTGTGAAATATCATTGCTGATGGCTGTGATCCAGTAGAAATAGATTACCTGGTTTGGGGAGAGCTACTTGTAATAGTGTTCAAGTTCCAACCTTTATTTGAAAATGCCAGAGAGATTTTTTAAAGTCATAAAAAAGAAAAGAGCTTGGGATCCTTGTAGGATCATTAATGTAAAGGGTTCCATAAACATCTTCAACATAATACCAAGGGAGCAGAAGGAAATCAACCATTACTTTCATACTTAACATTTTATTTAAGTCTAAGCATCAAAAAGGTTGGAAATATTGGCACTTAAGGGAGGAGTTTTAACAGGGACACAGTCATTTGAGAAGTGATTCTGATGTTGGAAATTGCTTTCTATTTGGTCAGGTCTTGATTTTCCACCAGTTAGACTGGTAAGCAGAGGTTTGTTAATTAGGATTCTAATATGAGATACTGAGATACCCTGATGTGATGGAGCATGAAATGGAAAGCACAAATGATATTCTTACAGCACTCATGTGGCAGCAAAGTTACATGGAGCTCCTTTCTTATTGTTAGCAGGTAAAGATTCCCAGAGAAAGGAAGAATGTATCAGGGAGAAAAGAAAATTCAAAAGGAATGTAAAAGGGAGGGATCATCCTAAATACACTTATATAGTCCCACAAATAGCTAGTTAAGGATGTTTCTTAAAGTATCAAGGTAATAAGAGTTACATCATGGACCACAGGCCATACAAGTTGCCCAGATGGGGAGAGGGAAATTACTGGATTTGGAAACCTATCTTCTGGTAGGTATTCAATTCTGTCATCATTATCTGCTTTACTTTGGCTAAGTCACTTAAGCTCTTTTGCCCTCATTTTCCTTATATGTCTAATAAGGTTTGGACTTTAACATTCCTTCCAGTTGTAAATCTATGATCTTATTTCTTTTAACCACTTCTGAAGTCAAAGAGGCAGGGCTCTCATTTTTTCTAGGGGAAGGCCTAATGTTCCCTTCCTTGAGAAACATCAGAGGTAAGGAGAAATGAAAGGGTATTACAATGTAAGATTGGTGAAGAAGAAAGTATGTTTGCTAACATGCCAGTATTCCAATGGTGCTTGAATGCCCACCAGAAATACCTTTGAGGGCTGTGTTGATGGTTGTCAGGTCATGTTAGTCTTGAAGGCTAACAAGTTGATCTCAATGGATCCTATTACAAACTCCTATAATAGAGAAAGTCAAGCTACAGGAAACAGAGGTAATCATGATTTAGAAAATTTCCTCAGGACAAAAGTCATTTGATGATATGGAAAGTCTCACTTACCACATTGATTTGTTTTAATATAGCTTAGAAGAGGAAAAACATCATTGTACTATTCCTGAGAAACAGAGTACTGAATATGTAACATGGATCTCTAATGATTATGTTTAGGGCTTGCCCTGGAGTTTATACCTGTTTCTCTAGATACACTGAGACATCTAACCAATACCTGTCACAAAAGATATTTTCAGTGAAATACTAAAGTCAGTTGAAGAAAAAGAATAACTGAATCCGTAACCTTTCTTCTCTATGTCATCAGTTTGAATTAAGGTTATCTCGGAGACTTCTGACATCAGAGTGTTTTCATTCATGTGAAACGAGTTAGTAGTTTGATTCTCCTACTTCATGGGGAAAAGTTAAAAGTTTTAGAAATACAAAGAGATTAAGAATCCATAACAATGTAAAGAATATAGATCTGATCAGTGACTGGATTCAGAATTAAATTCTTGACTTTTCTTGTTGACAATTTCATCTTTTTGGAAGGTAAAGGAAGCACCAAAAAAAAAAAAAAACACTGTTCTGGGCTTAATTTTGCTCAACAAAGAACTAGCTAGAAGAATGGAAGTGTATCAGAAAGTAAAGTGTGCTGAACATACTGAGATGTGTACCCTTTAGGAAAGTAGATATCATCAAGTTCAGAGGAGAAACAATAGTTTCAGATGCTTAAAAGGAACAGAATTTAAGAGGGACTAAAAGCTCTCAGAAAGAGAAATTCTGATAATAAGGTCTCAAATTGTTTTTCTGAGGAAGAAAAAAGAGGAATTATCTTTTTTTAAAAAAAATCAGTGTAGATGCTTTTTGATGAGCTCAAATTTTAAAATGATATGTGTACAAAAAGAGGGTTTCATAAACAAAGAGGAATAAAAAGCAGAAAAATGAAGCAGGAGAAATAATATTTGAAGATTGGTAAATATGCTATGGTCAACAAAATCAAGTTTTTTTTTTTAAATTTATGTTTTGATCATGAATGTGAATAAGGAAAGAAAAAAGTGGTGCAATTTTAACAAGATAGAGAGATGGCACAACTATTCAGTAACTTTAAGTTAGTTCATATGTCCAAACCTGGATAAATTACAACCTTAAGATACTAAAAAAATTTGTAGATGTGATCACAGAAACATTCGTAATTTAGATTATGGAGAATGGGACAAATATCAGAAGACTGGAAAGAGATGAAGTACCTCTATTTTATTTTTTTAAAAGGAAAAAATTGGACTCCAGAGATAATACCTTAATAAACTTGAAGTTTGATCCCTGGCACAATTCATCAATGTATTATTTATTAACCGATGATTGCTGAGCACTTAGAAAACAAAGAGGTGCTTATCAAAAGCCAGCATGGCTTCATGAACTATTTATGTTAAACTAACCTTGTTTCCTTTGTGATAGGCTTCCTAGATGACTGATCAATCAAGGAAATAGTGTAGATAAGATATGTTTGAATTCAGCAAGATATGTGATAGCATCTCTTATATGCAATGTACTCAAGGCCCTTCAGAATTAAAGTTATTTTTCCAGCTTTGTTTCAGCCTAAATCCTCTTCATGTGCCATATGCTCTAGCCAAATTGGACCACTTTTGTTCATGTTGTCCTATCTTCTCACCCCCAAATTCCACCTATCTAATCCTTAACCATCTGTTTAATGGTCAGCTCAAATGGCACCATCTCTATGACAGCTTCCCTAAACTCTTCTTGAGCAGAAGTGATATCTCTTCCATCTGAGCTATGAAAGAGAAATTGCATTAACAAATTATTAACGGATGTTATTAAGTGTATGACCTTCTCCACTCTCCTTCTATGAAATACCTGAAGCTTTGTTTAAATGGTTATCTCAACCCTATTTTTAAAAATCAAATTTCTTTATAAGTTGTAAAATATATTCTGTAACTCTTCTTATTGATTTCCCTTGAACAAGGTAATGTCTTCTCATTCAGATACCAAACCCTACCAGCTGCATGGTATATATTCACCCAGAAAAGTTTCCTCCTTTTCCCCCCCTTAAATGATTCCCCTTCTCTCTCCTATGAAATATTTTCTTTATCTGTCCTGAATTGCCACAGAATGCTACTGATTAACTGTGTTCTCTAAGTGGACCTTAAAGGCTATAAAACCCAAACTGTACCATAAGAAGATAAAGCTGCTATCAGGCTAAGCAATCTTCCTTATCATGCTAATACATCCCTCTATCAGTTTAGCTACTCATATTATTTGACTACAGGCCAGCAGATCCATCTAGTCAGGATGAGATCATCACCAATATCTTACATAGCACTTTGTATATCCCTTTTGATGCTCTTATACCGTACCTTGTTACTACAGTTGGTTGGCTGTCTTTTCTTTCCTTATTAGGTTATAGGCATGCTAAGGTCAGAGATCCTCTCTTACTCTTTTTTTTTAAATTCTTCACAATGTGTAGCATATTATCTTGTTCAAAGTTGGTGTTCAACAAATATGTTTAGTGTATATATATATATATATATATATATATATATACACATATGCAGTACATATATATATATATATATATGTAGAAACTTGTTTTAACTGGGAGTTATTAAAAGAACCCATGTGGTTTAATGATTAGAAGATTAGTCAAGGAGTCCAGTAGACCTGCTGTGGACATATTCACCTCTCAGTGCACTGGCATCTTTTTAAGACAATTGCAAAGAAGCTGCTAATCTGTGTTGTCAGCAATGCTAGTAGGCATCTAAGTGATGTAGTAGATAGAGTATTGGGCCTAGATTCAGGAAAATTTGAGTTCACATCAGGCCTCTGATACTAGCTGCATGACTTTAGGAAAGTTACTAACTGCCTCTATTTCTTCAGTTGTAAAATGGGGATTATATTAACACCTTTCTTGCTTGGTTGTTATGAGTATCAAATGAGAAAATATTTGTAAATTGCCTAGAAACAGTGCCTAGCATATAGTAGGTGCTATATAAATGCTTATTCCCTTCCCCTTCCTTTGTCAGAAGAAGTTTCCAAATCTAGAGCTCCCTAGACTAGTAAACTCTCAGGTTGGACCAACTACATTTTTTAAAAAGGAATTCATATAAAAAAATAATATTTATGAAAAACCTATTATGGGCAGGGCAAGGCACATGTTTAAAATTGAATACTTAGTCCCTGACTTTGAGGTACTTATAATATAATGAAGTACTATAAGCTAATCAAGTACAAACAAATGTAATTTACCTAACAATAATTTAAAAAAAATTTTTAGCAGTCACGATAATGAACTGAAGTCAAGCTCTCTGGCCCAGAGCTTCCAGCTTCTGTTCTCTTCTTTTTTTTTTGAAAATCAGCATAAAATTTGTGTAATATTCCTGTGACATGTCTCTCATTTTAAATTAGTATACCATTTGTATGACAATCTTGTTATACACAATTTTTCAAAAGTCACTAACAATAGCTCAGCAATTATTACTATCAGTTCTTTAACTACCCAGGATGTAGTTTATCTGAGCCAGGTGACTAGAATTTATCCAGGGCAAAGATGCTCCTTTACTATCCTGTTAATTTTCTTGAGTGTGAAGTACCAATTAGCCATTTTTATTTTGTCCTTTCTAGTAAAAATATCATTTTTTTTTTCTTGCTGAAGAAAAGAGGAACAAAATAAAAGTCAAGCAGCATCACCTTATTTCTGTTGCCAAATATCACTATTCCATCTAAGCAGATTCCTATCCCACTACCAATCTTGCATTTTTTGTCCTTTGTCCAATGATCACTTCAGACAATGCCCCCTCCTTTTTTTCTCCTGAATGGAATTGTTTCCCTTAGTGTCTTCATTCTTCAGAGCTTCGTATCCCTGTTGGGTTGGTTTCTCTAGTTGAATTTGCAGTGCAGAAATAATCATTATCTTTCCTTCTGAACCTTTTAAGACCTGTCCTCTGCATAACTGACATGCCAACTTATACCCAATTTTTCTCTCTTTCTCTACACTAATTCTATGATAACTTTCCCAGATATCTCCTACTAGAATCAGATCCAAACAGAATTTCTCCTTTTTTTTTTGCTTTCTCTACTTTTTGAAGAATAAAATTATCTTAAAGGAGAGTCAATAAGCTATTTTGCTTGGTGATAGAGAGAGAAAGAGAGAGAGAGAGAGAGAGAGAGAGAGAGAGAGAGAGAGAGAGAGAGATGCCGCAATTGTCGAAATTCTTTATCACTGCTATTTCATGTATTTGTGTCAGTTTTTTTATGTTTCCAAACTCCTTATATGCTTCATTTTTCTATACAGTTGGTCTATAGCATACTACATTTTAAAAATTATTTCTGTTTCTATCACCATTGACTTTCTTTCAAATCCTCTCTCAATCATTTTTCCTTTCTCCCTGATTTTTTGAATTTCTTATCATCACTATGCCTTCTTTTACCAATTCTCTTTCTTTTGAATTAAGTATATACTGTGTTGAGTCATATTCTAGAAAGGAACCTCATCCCACATCTCAGTGACAACTATGAGGTGAAATTTGCCTACTTGTGTTAGTAGCTTTTATTCACCTTTTTTGCTGCTTAAACTTTGTGTAGTTGTGTATATAATTTAGGAGTAAGTATTTCACTGTTTTTGTCTTTCTGAATTTGTCTTTTTTTCTGGGTATCTAAACTGCTAGCCTTTTCATATTGTAGCTAGCATCTATGGTATTCAGATCGGTATGTCTTGACATAGGTAGTTTTCTCTCCCTCCCAATCTTTTTAGTTTAACCCCTCCTTGATTAGATTGCAAGACATCAGACAATTCATATTCTTTTTAGCCTTTGCAATGCATATTACATCTTTGGCCTGTCATTCCCATACTTTAAACTGTGAAATTCAAATCAGATTTTCTTAGACAAATGATCATTTCCCAAATTAGCTTTTCTTTTGGGTATCCTTTGCTTTCAATGTGAAAGCTGCAAAGAAAATACTATCTTTGCTGCTGATTTTCTTTAGCTTCTTTCCCAAAATTTAGGAATCTTTTCTAATATGTTTTAGATTCCATCTGGACATGTCATTTCTGTCCATGGAAACCACAAGAAATAGGAAGTAATCTTTTTTTTTTAACTGTGAATCTTAGGATGGGATTCTCTCTCATGTCCTGGATATATTCTTGTGAAATAGGCTTATCTATTATTAGTAGATCAATAAAGAACTGCCTCAACTCTATGAGTTCCTTCATCTGAGGAAAAAAAATCTAATTTTGGTAATCAATAAAGGATCTTACTTTCTTCAGTCAATTCCTTCTCCTTGTATGCCTGCATTCTCACTTTTTAAATAAATATTTTGGTTTGTTATGGTTCCTCAAATTTTCATAAAATTTAATAAGTCAATGTGATTTAGGAAATATTACATAGAAAAGTACTTAAATTTGTAATTTTATTTTTAATAGAAATAGTTTCTTTCATTGAATAATTATGCAAACTCTTGGCTTCTTCCACCAGTAACAACATTCCTCAAAGTATTTTTTCATATTTCTTGTAGATTTCAAACTAAGCTATGATATTTATATATTTGCCTATATTTGATTGTTAGCAAATCACTCTGGAAAAGTGCCTCTACTGAGGGAACTGAATTGATAAAGGTAAAATGTCCGTACAGAAAGCAGTAATTGTTCCACTGTACTCCGGCCTATTTAGATGTTGTGTGAAACATTTTTTTTTTAATTTTTCAGTTCTGATGAACAGATTTTATGAGGGGTATAGAAAAAAGTAAATATTTCTATTAGAGGGCAGATAGGAGAGTGAGGTGACTCAAGACTTTGACATATAAAGATTGGTGGAATAAGCTAGATTTAATATAAAAGAAAGAAGATTTATGGGGGGAGGAATACTCGTTTTCTTCAAATATTAGAAGGGTTTGCATGTGAAATAGAAACTATAGTTACTCTACAATGCATCAGAGGGAAGAACTAGGATCATTGAGTAAAATTTATAAGATGACAGATTTTAAATTGAAAATATATTTCTCTACAATTACGGTGGTCCAAAAATGAATCGATTATTTATTGCAAAATGAAGTTCATGCTGGGAGGCTGATGGTGAAGAGCAAAGTCCCTGTTTGACCCACCATAGATCTATAGATCCTAGTTTACCAAGCACTGGTATAAAAATACACCAAACTCAACAGGGAAACAAAGAGAGAAAGGCGGATGGGGTTAAGAGAGAGTATAATACAAGAGAGGAAATAATGGCAAGCCACACTAATGTCATGATCCTAGAGGGGAGAGTAAAAGGAGAAAAAAATAAAAGAAGAACAAAGAACTAGCATCTAAATCAGTACCCAGCTGAGTGAACAAATTGTAGTAATATACAAGTGCAATGGAATATTATTGTGCCATAACAAAGTATTATGAAAGATTTCAAAGAATTCTGCGTAGTATGAACTGATACAGATAGAAGTAAGCAGAAGCAAGAAAGCAATTTATATAAAGAGAATACTGTAAAGAAAAATATCTTTGAAAGATTTAAGAGCTCTGATGAAGGTGATGATATCTCCAAAGCATTTTGGCATATCATATCACAATATCTCCAAAGCATCTATGATAAAGCCCATTACATATATGTTGACAGAGAGATAATGGACACAAAGTGCAAACAGATACACACATTTTTATATTTTGGTCACAGGATTTCATCTTGATCACTTACATTTGTTATCATTTGTTCATTCTTTCTCCCAGTTTTTTATTAGGGTGGTGTTTGGATGGGATTGAAATGAATAGGAAAGTAGTTCAAAAAGTAGTATCATTGAAACAGTTTTAAAATGCACAAAAGAGTACATAGGAAAGTTCATAAGGAAGCACAGGTAGATAGAACAACTTTTGAATGAAATGTGTATGTGTGTTTGTGTGTGTAGTTTATCAGTAATATCTGAGTTCAAACCATGTTTCAGACACTTACTAGCTGTGTGACCCTGGGCCATTCATTTAACCTCTCTCTGGCTTAGTTTTCTCATCTGTAAAATGGGGACAATAGCAAAAACAACTTCCCAAAATTGTTATGAGAATAAAATGAAATATTGATAAATCACTTAGCAAGTAGTAAAGCACTATAAAATTATATTATTGTTATTATATTTTAATGCAATCAGTATGAAATGGAGATTCACAGCTTTGTATACAATCCTCTTTGAGTTCTCTTCTCTACTTATGAAACTTCTCTTATTTTTACTTTACACTAAAAAGTAAAAACAATAGACACATAGAAAGTGAAAATTCCTAGGTAGAAAAATCTTTTATACTTCATGAAATTCTAGGAAAGAAAAATTATTTTCCCAATCTAAAATGAATAGTAATAAAATTGATAATGTAAAATGATAAATCAGAGAACTTTATTATGATTGGAGGTACCAAAGAAAATTTTTAAAAATGTTAAAAAATATGGACCAAATGGAAGTGATTATATCCTTAAAAACAAAGTATATTTAAAAACGACATTGATTAGGGACAGTGAGGTGGTGCAGTGGATAGAGCACTGGCTCTGAAGTCAGGAGGACCTGAGGTCAAATCCTGCCTCAGACCAAACACTTGACACTTACTAGCTGTGTAACCTGGAGCAAGTCACTTAACCCCGATTGCCTGAAAAAAACAAAATGACATTGATAACACAACAGTGTGAGACTTTGATATTCTTCTTTTCTTAATGAGTGTTGGGGAATAAGATATAATTTACTTATAACTTTTGAATAGGAATATTTCTCAGCATCCTAAAAATAACCTTAAAAACCTATCATCTCCTAGGGCAAAATGTATCATAAATATATTTTTAAAAGATGAAACAGATCTTTTAAAGACTAACTCAGTAAAAGAGCAATGATTGGAGGAAATAAGGGTAAAAAAGACTGAGAAATTACTTCCAAATATGTCAAAGTGCAAAGTACAGAAGCAATAAGCAATTATTAAAGATTACAAGTACAAACAAAACAAAATCAAACCAAACCAAACCAAAAAAAAAAAAAAACAAACAATGTAGTATGACTTGGGGTAGACAATTAAGGCTGCCCTGAAATGTATATTTATGTATCTGAAAACATACATTAACAAAATAAGGGGAAAAAATCAAATCAATGAAGTGAAGAACAATGAAAAAGACTAGAACACAAACAAATTAGTTACCTTTAAAAATACACAAAAAAAGAAAAACAAGCTATTTTTAAATCTGGAAACAAAAGAATTGGACACTTGAAAATACCATTTATTTATGATAAAATCTAAGAGCTGTTTTTGGAAGACAAAAATAATTAATAAGCCATTATACAGACTATTTAAGAAAAAGAGAGAGAGTACAATCAAAAGACCAAAATATAAATGTTAACAAAGTAAATTCAGAACATGGAGAAAACAAAAATTATTTTAAGAACATGTTCTATATAATCAAATATCAATAAAGTTGATACTTCAAAGAATATTGAAAAATATTGATAAAATACATGTAATACCCAAACCAACAAAACTTTTAAAAAGCCAATAAAAAAAATAAAGAAGACAAAAATGAATTATAAGCAGGGAAATATGTTTATATGTGTTTGCATATATTTGTGGACAAAAAGATTTACAAGTGATTCTATCGAATCTTTAAAAAACAATTAATACCTATATGAATATATGATATATACACATATGTGCATATATGTATATATCATACTATTATATTATTATAGACATTTTCCTATACATGCATACATACATATATGCAAACATATGTGTCCATTGTGTGTTTGTGTATGTGTGTGCATGTATGTGTTTGTGTTTTCAGTTTCTATGGGAGGACTATAAGTATTATCATTCAGTAGTTTTAAGAAATAGGAGTTTTACCTTGTCAGGCATTCTGTCTTCTCCTGTAAATTGAGTTGTTATTAAATACTGCCTGTTTATCTCATACCGTGATATCTCCAATAATCTTCACTGAAGCCATTATTTTTACCTGTTTTACAATGGAAAAATGGACTCCACACCCTGAGATTATCCTTGGCCTTGACAGGTCAATTTTGGCATTACCTTTTTTGGATCTAGGACTCCACAACACTTTCTATTCATTTTCACTATGAATGTGTGAATGTGTGTGTGTGTGTGTGTGTGTGTGTATTCTCAAATATAGGGACAAGATTTTATAGTAAACTTCTTCTCTGAGACAAATATAGGCCTGATAACCAAACTAAGGAGAGACAAAGAAGAAAATTAATTATACATAATTATAGATTATAGATTTTATTAAAGAATTATAGATAAATTCTGCATATATACATATACACCATATATACATATATATACATATACATATATACTTTCCTAAATTAAAACCTTGCAAGGATATTATAATAATGCATTCATAAAATTACTGTAATCAAATCAGATTCATGCCTGAAATGCATGAATGATCCAGCATTATGGAGATAATTTGCTGAATTTGTCATACAAAGATAATAAAAATCCATGATCATTCCAATAGATTAAAAAAAAAGACTAACAAAACAAAGAATGCATTTACATTAAAACCTTAACAAAGCATAGATATTTAGAGGTCCTTACTTAATATTATCAAAAACAAATTTATATAAGGTCTAATAATTTTTTCAATGAAGATACACTATAAGATTTCAACGTTTAAATAGTAATAAAACAAGGTTGCTTCTTTTCTCTGTTATTTGACATCTTTCTAGAAAAGTTAGCTGGAGAAATAAAAGAAGAGACATATGAATAGCAAGATGCATTTTCCACAGATCTTTTCCACCCCCCAATCTTCCTTTATCCCAGACATAGAATGCTTAAATAAATTGATGATAGATGGATTATAGATTACATAGATACATTAGAAAGATCAAAAATAGCTGATAGTTTATACAGATAGTTGTTGATGAATCAGTTCAGTCATGCATGACTCTTCATGACCTCATTTGTGGTTTTCTTGTCGAATATACTAGAACAGTTTGCCATTTCCTTTTCCAGCTCATTTTACAGATGAGGAACTAAAACCAACAGAGTTAAGTAACAGTCACATAGCTAGTAAGTATCTGAGGTCAAATTTGAATTCAGGTCCTCATCATTCCAGGGCCAGGGCTCTATGCACTGTACTACCTAGTTGCCCTATTATATAGATAGATTAATAGATAATTGATAAAGCATGAATTTATTAAGCATTTCCTATGTTCTAGGCATTATGTTAAGCACTGGGGATACAACTATAAAAAAGCAAGGCAGTACCTGTCCTTAAGGAATTTATATTCTAATAATGGAAGACATAAAGAGGAGCTGAGAAGGGGGAAAGGGCAGAAAAGATGAGAATGAGCATGGTGTAGAAATGAACAGAAAGTGCTGTTGAGGACTTGATCCAGACAAATAAGGTTAAAACTGTTCTACCAAAGTCAAGAGTAGTTCTATGGGCGGAGTCCTATTTTCCCATGGGGAGAGAGTAAAGATGATCATCTAAATAGAAAAGCATAGAGTGAAAATAGCTAAACAGTGTGATAGCGGTCAAGAGCCAAGAAAAGTAATGCCAAAGTTGGCCTGTGAAGGCCCATGGTAATCTCAGGGGTGGAGCCAGCCCATTTTTCTAATGTGGAAGAGGTGTAAATAATGCCCTCAGTGAAGATAGTTGGAAACCACATGGCACGAGATAACCAGGAAGTATGCAATTATAACTAATTTCTGTTTATTTGTTAAATCCTTATTTCTTATCACTGGAAAATGGTTAATACCTAAAGGCTTCACTTAGCAACTGTTTACCACCAGCCTCTAAGCACATGCAACAACATGAATAAGCCAAATATCTTGCCTATTTCTGCATCCTTATTTTTGGACCTGGACTCTGCTGCTACAGTAATTCTATTTAAAGAACCTCAAGTCCTCCATCCACAAAAAACAGCAAACACTGATTCCACCCAGCCAGATAAAGTAAAAGAGGGCAGAAGGAAGACTTGAACAGGGATCTAGCATGGAAAATTATATACCATGCCTGGAGGATAATGGACTAGAAACTATTATCCCATCAAAGATCACTCAAAGAAGAGATTCAAGTAGGAGTTGTGTTGGAACCCATATGAACTGGAGAGTCAATTATTAAATTTTCATTGCAAACATTTTTAAACCTTGGAAATCAAAGTTTGATTTATTATTTTATTGTATGTTTAGACTTGAGGAAGTGATGAAGAAAATGTTAATAATTCAGATTAAGCTAAAATCATGGTGGGTTTATACATATTTTTTCAAAGTCAGTTGTTAAACATTTACCAGCGCCCCACTGGGCCCAAGTCATCAAACTATTCAGAGCTTCAGAATATAGACAAGAAAGCATTGCTTGAGAAAATATAAACATTACTGGTAGAAAAAAAATAAAATCATAGAAGAAAATTAAAGATTCTCATTTGGGTAAAGAAGAGAGACAAAAAGAAAAAAAAAACTCTATTACTATTTGCAAATGGCATAGCAGTGTATACTACTTGGAAAACCCCAGAGAATCAATGAAGAAGTTAATTAAGAAGATATACCAATCAAATTATCTAAGAGATACTTTATGTAACTTGGCAAAAGAATACTTAAATTCATTTGGAAGAACAAATGTTCTAGAATATCAAGGGAAATAGTGATTGAACAATATAAATGAAGGGGGCATAGCATTAACAAACTTGCAACTATATCCAAGAACTATGGCCTTAAAAGATATTTTTTTTTTACTGGCTAAAAAAAGAAAAGTAGATCATTGATACAGACTAGATTAACAAGAAACAGAAATAATTGAAAACAGTAAACCAAAGAGAATAAATTATTTGTCTCTCTTTTTGATAAGAACTGCTGAAAAAGAGAAAGTAGTTTGATAGAAATTAAGCTTAGACCAACATCTTACATTCACGCCACAATAAATTCAAAATGCATATATGATCTGAATGTAGAAGGTCAGAATAGCATAAAAATAATTAAAAGAGAATAAGAACAGGCATTTTTCAAAACTATGGCTAGTTAGAATTCTTGATCAAACAAAAGAGGTCATAAAAGATAAAATAAGCAATTTTTAGTATGTAATATTAAATATATTTTGCACTGATAAAATTAATATCTATAAAATTAGAAGATAAAATATACTATGGAAAATATTTTCATCATCATCAATGAAAAAAGCCTAATTTGTATGTAGTGTGTGTGTGTGTGTGTGTGTGTGTGTGTGTGTGTGTGTGACATTATGTAATGTGATTCGACAGCAGTCCCATTCTGAAGGTCAGGACTATTAAGCAATAAACCTTCCCACTACCATCCCCATCTCCTGAGGAGAATGAGGAATCTCTCTTCTCTGCTATAGTTCAAGCTTTCACAGATTGTGCCATCCCATTTTTAGTGGCCCTGTGATTAACATCCCAGTACAATTTAACCAATGAGCATCAACTTAGTTTTTACAAAGAGATATTAACTTAAAAGCTACAGCGAGAACAAATATTTTCCCCAACCATTTGGTGACATAATCCCTTTCCCTCTCCATTTGTCTCACAGTTTAGTTTAGTTTCTGATTAGAATTAGTTTAATTAAGTTCAAGTCCAAAGACCAATTGGATTAGAGTCCCTGGAACTTTAGGGCTTCCCAGTGCTTTCCTACAGGATTGAAGTCAACACCTGGTCTTCATCCTTGAACTCCTGGATCTCCATGGCTTGAGGTCCTGTGTAGGAAACTATGTCCTCTGCACCTAGAACTGAAAAAAAGGAAGATTGAAAAAGGTCAAAACCCCAAATCCTGTGGCCTAAGGGCTCCTATCCCTTACCATGTGATATTACTTGCTATAAGAGTCCTTCACATCCCTCAGATGAGAATGCAAGAAAAACATTTCAATCATTCTCAGGCAGTTTTAGAAATTCAGCCACTTCTACCAATGCAGTTAAAGGACCTCATGGTAAGAGCAGACATTCACTCTGTGGTCTCCCAGAAACAGTGCCTTCCATGTGGGTCACTCCATTTTGAGTGATCCAAGTACTGACCAAACCACAAATGCATAAGAAATTAATTCAACTATATATCACCAAGAGTCTTTTGCCTAATAGAAAATGATCAAAGATATGAGTATACAGTTTTCATAGGAATTGAAAACTAAAAATCACCACAAAAAATCATGCCTCAAATAAGTAATAACAAAAAAAATGCTAATTAAAACAACTCTGACCCTTTATATCAGACCATGGAAATTAACGTAGTTGAAAACAAACAATGAAAAACTACTGAAGGTATCAAAGGATAGTAAAATATAATCTACTTCTCATGATAGAGAGATGGGGAACTGCTAAAACAAAATGTTGTAAACATCATGAGAAATGTAGTAACTTTTTCAGATTTTATGCTTAATTATAATTCTTTGTCACAAAAGTAAGCTTACATCTTCAGGGGAAGAGAATTTGTTTCACTCTCCCAGAAATGATTCTGATATAAAGACAAATGTATCAATAGAGTTTAAATGATAAATATTTTATTTAAATGATAAGTGTTTAAATAAATAATATTAAAATTTAATTTAATTTAGTAGTATTGTTTAAATAATTTTAAATAATAAAATAATAAATATTCAAATAAAAGATTTAAATAATAAAATAAAAGCAGTTACATTTAAAAAAGAGAAACTGGTAGTGACTTTCCTTTCCTCAAAAGTGATCAAGCCAAATCTGAATAAACACTTTTTTTTAGCCAAAGACAAGGTTTACTAGAACATTTAACCTATTGAGCAGACTCTTAAGGAGACTGAACACTAGTGAGCTATTAACTAGATTATAAGAATCAGAGCACCTTAATGGAGACAAGATAGACCTTATATACAGAAAAACTGTGGGAGGGATCTAGGAGTGGCCAACTAGTTTGGGGTGACTTGACCAAGTAGTTTGGCCAAGTAGTCTCGGGAAGATCTGGATGGGAATGACCAGTAAGCTAGGGTGAACAGAACTCCTGGGACCTGGACTACCTGGCCAAGGGAGAATGGAGTCTAGATAGGATTAAGGGTAGGAAGTGGCCTGGGGCCATCTGGAGGTAGATTGGGTTTAGGCAATAATGAAAGGCCAGTTGATAAGATTATAGCCTCAGGTAAATGCCAGAGATTTGGCCCTGTGGGAAAGTCCAGGGTTTTTTTCCTTTTTGGGGTCTAGATCCCATCCTCATCATTTCCCCCTCAAACAAATGGGACCCAAATTCTTTTGAGGTAAGGGTGAAGGTCTTAGTTTCTGAAACTGCTTCCTGCTGGCAAGGGGCATAGAGCTGTTCTGGCCTTGAGGGGGTCACAAAGAGGAGGTTGACTGGAACCAAGCATAGCCAGCGCCCAAAGGAACAATGGGGGGACATTCACTGGTAACCACTGTTTGCTTACTAACTGTGAATGGCTTGTAGTCTGGAAGACACAAATCTGACAGAAAAGACTGGGGGGCCCAGATATGACAGCATAAAGCATCCTTAGCTCTGTTTGGATTCAGATAATTTAGTTTTCCAACCATGTGGCATCAAATCCACCTCATAGCCAGACTCTAGAATAGCCAGGTGGATAACATTCCTTCTCAAAGGAACATAACAGGGAAACTGAGCCAGGAGGATCCCATCTTAGACTGAGGCTAAAATTGTCCTCTCAGGTTTTCCTGATGCTGACTTCCCACCAGTATCACATTCTCTCTGAGTCGCTTGTGGCATTTCTCTCAGATAGTGGATTATTGATTATTGATGGATTATTATGATCCATCAGACAACTCAAAATAAAATCCCATGAGCATCTACCTCAATCAGCAAGTTTCACTAATCACAGCTTAGAAAAAGTTTCTCCAATATTTACATCTCAAATTTAAATTTGTCCTAGTGTAAAAAGTCAATCATTAGAGATTATTTCTATATACTTGCAAATTCTCAGCAAGGCAAAACCCAAACAACCTTTTTGGCAAGTTTACACATTAAAACAATAACCAACAATAACAAACTTAGCAAAGCGGCAATCAAATTATGAAAAGTTGCTTGACATAACTGATACAAAAAGTTCACCAATTTGAAACTTGAAACAAACCCATTACCAATCAGGTGACTTCAATTTTGTTAAACTCATTTCCAGATTACTTTACACAGAGAATCAACATCTCATCACTAAGTTAAAACTACAACTTTAAAAGAGTGTGCTTACCTAAGTTCAGAGGCTAGATTCTTTACCTTGAGCAGGATGTGCTGAACCAGGGTGATATTTCCAGGCAACGGTTGCCCCAAGGCCCAAGGTCATGACCAGTGGGGCCCATGCTGTAGGGGATGAATTCAGAGTCGGGGGAGGAGGAGGGTGAAACTCTCTTTCTCTATGAGAGGGATTAACAGATACCCTCTTGACTCAAGTGAAAGGAGTGGGAGAAGGGAGTGGCCAGGGTTGTAAGGAGGTGTTTCAAAACTTCTTAAAGATCAATCACAAAACTTCCAGAATCTGCTAAGATGTTTTTAGCTATTCGAACTTTTTCTTGTAATCTCCATGAAGGAGGATTCAGGGGTGTAGAGTAAAGGGAGGAAGTAAGCCTCAGGGAACCAATAAGCACCTGGAGTTTTCCCAATTCCCTAGCGCTGAGAGAATTGATAGAATTGGGCATAAGTTTTGGATAGGGTGTCTGTCTTTGTCTTCTGTGCTGCGGAAGGTATACCCAGGTCCATGGCCTTGAACCGAACCAGTAGACCAAGAGCCTGAGAGCATCAGGCTGAGTGTGAGACAGCCTTGTAAATGTCTGCCTGAAAAATACCTCCAAGCCTTCCTAGGTACTTGGAGAGCAATTCCAACTGCAGGGCAAGAAAGAAATGGGGGAGGCTTACATACCTTCCAGTCTGAGTTGGAGAAGAGCTTGGGGTTAGGCAGTTTCCCCATATGGGCTACCAAAATGTTGAGGCTTAAGGCTTTAGGGGTGCTGGGGCCCCAAAACCACAACATGAGGGTCCTGCCTGAATGTATTTGATCCAAGCTTTCTTTCAGCCAAAGATATGGCTTATTAGAACATCTGTCATATTGGGCAGACTCTTAAGGGGTCTGAACATTAGTGAGCTATTGACTAGATTTTAAGAATCTGAGCTTGAATAAACACTTTTGTGTATGCTGTTGACAGGATGCCTTAGGCATCTCTAAAATCTCTGAGATCTCTTTGACTTCTAAGATTATATATTTTCAATGGTTTTCTACCAATATGTCTCCATACTACAGATGGTGAAGTGTACACAAGATATAAGCCTTAAGCACTCTGAGAACCTTGGGTAGCTCTACTAATGAATGGTATGCATTCACAATGCTAATGGATGAACTTGGAGTTCCATGTCCCACCTTCCTTCTTTGGCATAGGAATAGACTTGACTAGAATAGACTTCCTCCTTTTCTCTGCCTCATAGAATCCCTGTCTTCCCTCAAGGGTTAGCTCATGTGCCATCTCTAACAGGACACTTTTCCTAATTCCTTTGATTATTTGTTTTATCCTCTGCATCCTCAATTATCATGTCTATACTTATCTGATTGCATGTTGTAATTACCCCAGTACAATGCAAGATTTTTGTGGGCAGAGGTTGCCTTTCCTTTTGTCTTTGAATCTCCTGCCCTTGCATATATTAGCTTCCTCATAAATGCTTATTAGATTATATTTGATTGGAGGAAGGTTTGCTACCTTCCAGTGACTCACATTGACTTGCTGGCTGCTTAGGACACAGATCTTCATTCATGGTCCCAGTGGCAGCACTGACTAATGATCCTGGATTCCTTAAATGGTCTTATATAGGAACACTCCTCATTAGGATCAAGAAAAAATTCTGCTATTCCAACCTGAGCAGGCAATTGTATGAAAATGAAGTGTGCAAACTAATATTAGAGTTAGGCTAAAAGTAAGTCTCTTGATTAATGAAATGAAAATCTGTCCAGGGGAAAAATATAATAACAATAGGAGAGCCATTATGATAAAGTGGATAGAGACCTAGGCTTGTAGTTAGAATGTCCTGACTCTTGATGCCTCAAGCAGCTCTTTAGGATGACAAATTCATTGCAGATCAGGTGCCAGTCAGCATTGTTTGAGGGATTTCCCTCACTAGCAATTCCAATACCAATGAAACCACAGGTCTAACTCCACAAAAGTTAAATCATAAAAAATTAAAATTTATTTAATAATAAATGAAACTGGACTTCTGATTTCCAAAGTATGGGGTAGGTCTTAGATTGAGCTGGGTAAATTTGGCCCATCTATCATAATTTCTTTTGCTGATGTTAGCCAAAGCCAAGATTGCTGAGGCAGTTGAGTACAGGAAACACACACAGACACACACACACACACACACACGCACCTGGGCATTAGAAGAGCTAAGTTGGATTTCTAGCTTTCCTGCTAACTAGCTCTGTCATGTTGGCTAATTAAATTCACCTCTCTGAGTTTCAGTTTTCTGTAAAATGGAATTAATAATACTTGTTCAGTTTACCTCAATGTCATGAATGCTTTGTAAATAGTGAAGTTCTATATAAGTGTGAGTTTTGTTACTCTTATTGCTATGCATTCATTCATTCAGCAAATATCTATTTAAGAGCCCATTATGTGTAAGGAACTGTGAAAGGCCCTGGAGATACAAAGACAAAATCAAAAGCAGTCTCTGTCTTCAAGGAGCTTATGTACTCTGGAGGGAATATAACATATTCATAGATGAGTAAATACATATGAGATACATGAGAGAATAAGTACTAACAAACTGGGTATCAGGAAATATATCCAAGTTGAGCTTTGAAGAAAGAAAATATAGTGATGATGGAATTCTAATAAAGCTGCCCCCAGCCTCAACATTCTAACCTGCTTATGGGCCCCAGTGAAAAGCAGAATGTTCTGATTTTACCACAGAATCTGGCTTTAATCACACCTTAGGTCCCCAGATTCAATATGGCCATTGTCCCTAGTTAGCCACTGCCCCCAGGTCTAATTCACATATTTGAAAACCACAATCACACCATCCATTTAGCCTAAGACAAGACCACAATACCTACCTATCCATCTTGACCAGTCAGGACCACAATAGCTAGCCACCTGGAGGGCAGTACCACCAGAATGTTTGACCACCAAACCATAGAAGGGACCCCTCCCTATTATCTAATCCCTTGACAAATACCTCCTGCCTTTTTAATATTGATAATTTTGGTTAAGTAATTGAATCTTTGCCCTATAAAAATCCATCTTGCTTTCTCTGAAGTTGCTGGTTCCTCTTGGAACCAACCTGCTTCTGAGGTGCATCAATCCTCAATAAATGCCTATACTTGGATGAGAGGTGGTCTGACTCTGACTTCTTCAGGGAGACCCTACAACATATCATGAAACTGTACCAGGGATGAGTGGAAATAAATGAATGAGAGGTGAGAAGGGAACAGATTCCAGATGTTGGAAAACAGAAGTAGAAGAGGAAAGGAGAAGGGAATACTCATTTATTAAGTACCTACTATGTGCCAGGCACTGTGCTAAGCACTTCACAAATTTCTCTCATTTGATCCTCAAACAACCCTGAGAGGATTATACAGTTGAGAAAACAGGAAGACATGGTCACATAGCTAGTAAGTGTTTGAGCCAGGTCTTACTGACTCCAGGCCCAGCAGGAAAGATGAGATGGGTGTCAGGGAGGATGAAGTAGGACAATTTGCGTGGAAAAAAAAAAAGTTTAGGAGATGTGCAGTAATGTGGAATAACTACAGAAATGTAGATAAAAGACAATAAATTGTGAAGGACTTTCAGTGTCAGGTTAACAAAAATCCTGACATTGTAGAGGCAATAGGGAGTTACTAGAAATGTTTAGAAAGAGAATTACATGGTTAAAAAACCCCCAAACTCTTTTCAATTAGTAAGCATTGATTTTCCCTCTTCCATTACTTACCTTTTCACTGGACAATAAGGAAAAATAAACAAACAAACCCTTGTAATACATATCTACAGTCAAGCATAATACATTCCTAAGTCCAAAAATGTGTCTCATTCAGCATACATAGTCCATCATCTCTCTGTCATAGAATTATTAGTCAATTAGCTTTTGTTAAAGTGTTAGAGTTACTGTGCTAAGTACTAGGGATACAAAAAAAGGCAAAAACAAAACAAAAAATCAGTATCTGCACTCAAGGAATTCACAGTTTAATGGGAAAAATAATATGTAAACAATTATGCACAAACAACATACTATATACAAAATAAATTGGAGATGACTTAGATTAATGTAAGGAGTACTAGGGAAGTCTTCTTATAGAAAGTGGGACTTTAAGATTTGAAGAAAGCCTGGGAATACAGGAGGTGGAGATGAAGAAGGAGAACATTCTAGGCATGGGAAATAACTAGTGAAAATGCTTAGAATAGGAAGATGGAACGTTATGGATAACATCTTTCCTCATTAGTCCTCTGGGATCATGATTGGTCATTTTGATGTTCAAAGTCTTTTCAAAGTTGTCAACTTTCACAATGCTGCTTTAATATGCATTATTCTTTTAGTTCTGTTCCATTTACTCTCTATCAACAAATCTTGGGTTTCCCTGAAACCATCCCATTCATAATTTTTATAGCAGAATCATATTCCATCACATTTATATACCATAATTTGTTGAACTGTTCCTCAACTGATAGGCACCATCAATAGTTTCTAGCATATGCACGATTTAGTAACGTTTTGGTCACAGTTTTAAATTGTTTTCCAGGAAGATTATTTTCACTACATTGTGAAGGCTAGTTTGGGGAGAGGAGATACTGGAAGCAAGGAAACCAATTAAAAACTTGTTACAATAGTTGCTATGAAGAGGAGGGAGGAAAGGAAGAAAGGAAGGAAGGAAAAAGGAAAGAAGGAAGAAAGTAAAAAAAGAAGGAAGGGAGGAGGAAAGGAAGGGAGAGCTAGGTAGGACAGTGGATTGAATTCTAGATTTAGAGTCAGGAAGACCTTAGCTCAAATCCAGTCTCAGACAGCTACTATCTGGGCCAGTTAACCTATGTCTCTTTTAGTTTCCCCATCTATAAAATCAGGACAATAACACCAACCTCCTTGGATAATGGTAAGGATAAGATGATATGATATTTTCAAAGAACTTTGCAAACCTTAAGTTGATATATAAATATCAACTGTTGTTGTTGTTATTCATTAAGTTCTTACCAAATGACAAGCAATATGGTAAGCGCTGGAGATACATATAGAAAAGCAGAGACATTCCTTACTCTCAAGAGACACAACAACAGGAATTTTCAGTTGCAAAAAAAAAAAAAGAAACATAAAGGTCCCATGGTCATTAGGATGAAGTGACAGATGGTAATACATGTTTAATATCATTTCCATTGATAAAATCATATCTGTTTCTGATGCTGAACCATTTGACAGTGCTAAGGACTTTGGTGTTGAGAACCTTCTTTTCTGTATATCAGGTTTGCTGAGGAGGAAAGGACTACTGGAGAGGAAGTTGTCAGGGACCTGGAAGGGAAGAGGCACCAGTGGGTTGGCGCCACTACCATTCCCAAGGATATTGAGGTTAGGGTCTCCATAGGGATTGCATGTGATGTGTGCAAACATATTATGAATTTATGGTCAGTAAGGTGGTACAGTAGATAGAGGCTGAGGTTGATGTCAGAAAGATATGAATTCACATCTGGCCTCAGATATTTGAGTGACCCTGGGCAAGTTATTTAACCTCTAGTAGCCTCAGTTTTTTCATCTGTAAAATGAGAGTAATAAGAGCATCTATCTTTCAGAGTTGTTGTAAGGATCAAATGAGATAATAATTGTGTGCGTGGCACAGTGCCTGGAATATAATAAATGCTATATAAATATCAGCTATTATTTTTTGTATAAAAATTGTAAGACTATCCAAACATAAATTAATCCTACAAGATATATTTGACCAATAAATTGAAATGCAGTTGGAAATTGTGAAGCCTTGTTACAGAATCTAGGAGAAGAAGAGTATTGAGGTCAGACTAAGTTGGGGAGAAGAGTAGTTAGTTGTGAGTGATTTGGGAAATTCTTATTGTACATTAAAAGATAGTATGGGAGGGAATTATTGTAGTATAGTAGGATAAGTGCTAGGTTAGGAATCAGAAAACTTAGACCTACCATTTCTACTGGATCTACCAGAAGACCTCTTTCTACCATTTCCCAGTTATGCGATTTTGGACAACTCCAATGATCTCTCTGAGCCTGGATTAATAATATTTCCACTACCTCACAAGGTTGTTTTCTATTGAAAATCTTTTGTAAACTGATAATTAGTATGTATAAATGTAAGCTGTTATTTATGCTTTTGTTGATGTTATTCTAATAATTGTGCCCCTTACCAAGTAAATAATACAGTGCCTTGCCACAGAATATACCCATACAAATTTTTGAGTGTATGAATGAATGTATGAAAACAGAGTGACTATAAAACTGGGAAGCAAAGAGAAAAGATGGCAAGGGTCAAAATATTACACACATATACATATGAGTATTCCTGTATTATATCGGAAAAGGGGCAGCATGGTATAATGGATAGAGAGTTGGTTTTAAAGTCAGGAAGATTTGTGTCCAAATCCTCCTCCAACACATACTGTTTAGGTGACCCTGAGCAAGTACTTTAAGCTCTGAGTGGCCCAGGAAAACATTGTAAGACTAGAAGTTATGAGGTAGCTGTTGATGGTCAGTGGTAGAGGCAGTTCCCTCTCTGGGTCTTCATTAAGCCAGGGAAATCACAAGTTCTGGTTGTTTAAAAAAATAAATGCTTTTGTTATATAAACTGAGTATCAAATAAATTCATAGGATCTTAGATCTGGAGCTGGAATAGAACTTAGAGGACATCTCCTCCAATTGTTTCATTTTACAGATACTACCAAGAGAGGTAAAGTGACTTGCCCAAGGTCATACAGTGACTGACAGAACCAGGGTATAAACTAAGGTTCTTTTACTCAATACAGTTTTCTTTACATGGTTCCATATTCTTGAGCAGCTGGTGCCTTGCTTGTGGTATAGCTCATTTTGTCTAAACCTCCCCTTCATTTTACAGGTAAAGAAACTGATACCCAGAAAAGAGAAATGTTTTCAAATAAGTTTCAAATATTATGTGTAATCATATGAAAATAAGATTATATACATTCATGCCTTCCACATGGTAGAGGTTAGGGGCACAGCACCCCCACAGTCAGGAAAATCCACGTATAATGTTTTGGCCCTCCCTTCTTACCAGAATAGAAGTCTGAATTTTTCTTTTTTCTTTTATGGAGTGTTTACAGTAGCTTATTTAAAATTTGGATTAATATTCTATAATACTATAATTCTATAATATTCTATAATACTATAATGCATATTTTTTTGCATTTCTGAGTTTCTAAACTTTTTTCAGTGTTGTCTTTTGGCTTTCTCATGTCATCTGCAAAACTCCCCAAAAATTCCCATTTAAATTCTTATGCTGACCCATGATATATGGAAAAGATAATAAGGAAAGTCACACTGTGGAAGGGATTACTCTGTGTCTGTGTGTGTTTGCGTATGTTTTGTGTATGTATATACACACATATATATACACATATGTCTGTATATATATATATGTGTATATATATATTCTCCATACTCCTCCATCTCTCTAACTCAATATCTCTCTGTCTCTCCTTCTGTTTCTGTCTCTCTTTTGTTTACTTTCCTCCAATCAATTTCCTCTTTTGCCTTGAGCTGTACATGGCAGGGGGGTGGGGAGGAAGTAGATGAAAAAAAAAGAGTAAATGCTTCCATTCATTGCTATTGTTAAGTCTTTTTTTTTTTTTTTGGAACATCCAACTTTTCATGACTGCATTTGGGATTTTCTTGACCAAGATACTGGAGTAGTTTGCCATTTCCTTCAGCTCATTTTACAGAGGAAGAAAGGGAAGGGTTAAATGACTTGCCCAGGTGTCTGAGGCCAGATATGAGCTCAGGAAGATGAGTCTTCCTGATTCCAAGCCTGGCACTCTATCCACAGTGCCACCTAGGTGCTCCCAGCTTCCATTCATAGATCTGAAAATCATTTAGTTTATAAAGAGATTATTTAAGCATATCTGTTAGAATCCTCACTGACTACCTGTCTGGTAAATTCTTTTTCCAATGAGAAGAAGGGAATTCTGTTAGGGTGGTCAGATGTCCCTTCGTATGAAATTGTAGGGAATGGTGGGTGGGGTAGAGATGAGAATTGGAATAGAATTGGAATAATTTCAACATGGAAATAAGAACACAGTTAGGGTTATTGTCACATTGCCCTAAAGTAGTGGAAAGACCATTTACTTTGGAGTCAGGAAATCTACTCTTGACCATGGGCTTTGAAGTCAGAAGACCTAGGTTTGAATTCTGACTGCCATTTATTGTGTGAGCTTGACCAAGTCTCTATACTCTCTGAGTCTCAGTTTCCTTATCTATATAATCAGAGGTTTGAACTATATGTCCTCTAAGATTCCCCCCAACTCTAAATTTATGATCCTCTGAAAGATGAAAGAGCTAACCTCTTTCATGTCAGTCTTTTATATCTCCTATCAGATGAGGAAAAGACAAATCCAATCAAATAACAGACTAAGGCAAGAGGTACAAAGTGCAGGTCAAAGAAATCCAGTTACTCCCCTGGCAAAACCAAGAGAGAAATAAAGAATTTCTTAATGGAGCCTTCAAATGATTAAATAGTGATTAAAACCTTGGCATATGGACAAGACTGAAATGACTTGACATTGATATACTCATGAAATGCAATAACCTTAGAAAAAGAAGACAGTGTCAGGCTTTTCTAGTAAGTAGGAGGAGGATTTTTTTTTTCTTGACACTGTGAAAGTCAAACTTAGTCATAAACTTATCCCATTTTACCAGAAACATGGCAGAGTTCCCGGCCATAAATGAGCAAATGAATATCATAAAGATAGACAAGTATTTGGTACAAAATGGAGTTTCAGAGTTTATTCCAAAACTAAGAAGTTTTGTTTTTTTTAACGTTTTGATTTTTTTTTAAAAAAATATTTAACCAGCTCTAATAGCTTTTGAAATGTCTTCCTACTTAGGCCACTGTGTTCAAGAGCAAATTTTCTAGTTTGAGCCATGCTGGCCTACTTCCTCATATTGCATAGAAAACTGAGGGGATATTTTCTATTTACTGGAAAAATGCTATGCCTCTTTTTCACTTTGGACTAAAAGATGTGACAAAAGAGAAGAAAAATAAGTTCACCAAAGATAACCACATAGAGGAAACATGTCTCAGTGTTTTAAAGCTTCAGGCCCACCTCCTGTGGGGAGTCATCCACTTTTTAAACTGACAGTGTGCATCACTCTATCCTGGATGTATTTCCCTGTTATTCTCACCATCACTTTCAGCAAATCATATTGCTATTAGGGCCTCTCCACCTGGAAATTCTGCTATTACAATGAAGAAACAACTATTTTTCTTCCTTTGCAGCCTTATTCACCTTACTCTCCAATTTTTCCTACCCCTACCTTGGCACACTTTAATTTTTGGCTACAATTGGCTTAGTCAATTCATCCTCTAAATTCAGATGCATTTTGGATTCCTCATAATCTTTGTTTTTTAATCTCTTACCACTTGCCAAATCATGTTACCCTTTTATGTATTTTAGAACCACTCCCTTTCCTCCTTTTCTCTTAGCCTTCATTCAAGTCTAGTCCAATCTTGCTTATATTTCTTCAATGACAACCTCACCAATCTTCCCAACTCTGTCTAATCTCAGTGCCAAACACTGAGCCAGGGCTGGATATGGAGACGGAGCAGCAAAATCATTTCCACTGGTATTTTTGGGATAAAACCATCATTGTGACCAAGTGATTGGCAGTAAAATAGAGACAAAGCACATGAGTTTTCAATAAAGATTCCTCCATTATTCCTTGAAAATACCCTTGCCACTGGACCAAAGAGGCTACTAGGATTCAGGAGCTGCATGTATACATGAAAAGAAAAATAGAAAACATATTTTAAAAATTACCTAGATGATTTAAGTCCATTGTGCATGCACACACACAAACACATGTAGTATCCATTTTCTGGATATTTCAAATAAAACAGTTCTTTGGGCCTGACATCTATATAAAGACCCTCCCTGTTTTTTCCATGTTTGGAGAATAGTCTAAGTCTTAGGTTTACTAGCTTCTATGTAGTCCTAGATAATAGCCTGCCAAGGAATGTTGTCTCTGCTTTTTGTGGTTGTTGTTATTGATTGTTTTTATTATTAGATGTGAATGTACCAGAACTGGACACAAATAGATATATTTAAACAGTTTTTAAACCACAAGAGTCCAAAAGACAAATAGTTGAATAAGTTGTAAGACAGGTGAATTCCATGGTTCTTCAAATTGAATGAGATCCTCAAACTTTTTAACATAGTAGTTACACTAATATCTTTTAGATGAAAAATAAAATGAACCTGTTCAAGATTTAAATCATTGGAATCTCTGCATCAGGATCATCTTTGATTGGGAAAAGAAAAATTCCTGAAATGATTTTTACTTAAAAAGAAACTGCTAGTTTTTCCCCCATTTTTGTGTGTGTTTGTTTCTTCTGTTACTGAAATTCTTTAGAGATACTTGTCACTTATTGAAAATAGAGCTGGGTAAAGATCTAAGATTAAATTCCATTTCCCCACTCCCAGCTTCCTTTCTAAATAGTGCCACTCCAGCTAATCAGAAACAGCCAGCGGTCAATGAGGTTTCGGTCTTACTCTGTTTCTTAAGCAGTTTTTGAAACTGTATATAAACTTGTCATGGTAAAGATAAGGTGGCAGAAATTATGCCTGTAGGAAATGACCCAACAGTGAATGTTACCTATACTCCTCCCACACTATTTAGGTACAATAGCATCATCTAGGAAATTTTAAATTACTTTTTAGAAATATAAAAATATACTTCTTAATTAATCCATCATTCTACTTTGAAGAGTGGGTTCATTGTCTAGTGGGGAAATTTTCTGTTAGGGAATTTTTTGTTGTTCTTGTTGGTAGTGGCAGTGGAAATAAGAGAAGGGAATAGTCTACAATTATAATTTCATCCATCCAGGTTGTTTCTGTTATGGGAAATTCTTTTACTGAGCAACTTTTAATTATCTTATAGTCTCAGATATTTGTTTGGACAACTGAGATGTTAAATTACTTACTCATGGGCACACAGACATTCTAAGTCAAATGCAGGCCTTGAATACAACTCCTCTTGACTCCAAGGTGAGTTCTCTTTTCACTATATCATACTGCCTCTATTAGGATCATGTACTTTTTTTTTGAAAATTGAAATATTTAATAGTGTGGTTTTTTTTATTGAACTGCAGAGTTAGATAAAAAGGACCAGAGCTATCAGTCTGTGACCTTTTCCATGGCTTTTAAGCATGGCTCCTTAAAAAGGACAATAAAGAAACCCTCTCCACTATGACATGGCATGTAGAGATTTATTTTCTAATCTTTTGACATGTCCATAGTGGTTATGAGATAGGGTTACTGAGCCTTGGTCTGACAGCCCTGAAAATTGAATGTTTCAAAGGTCAGCTTGAGAACCTGGAAGTACTTCATTTGAGACTACAGGGCTCAAATGGCCATCTTAGTAACATCGGATTCTAAACTGCATCTCCTTCTGGAACATTCGTTTCTCACTGTGTAGCCCTTTGAAGGGACAAAGGGTATATTGAAGGGACAAACGGTATATTAAATGGCCATACCCTATCTCCTTTGCAGAGGGAACCATGGAATAAGCAATCATAGTCCGAGAAATTCTAATGAGAAAACATGATGCTCTCAACTTTTTTTTTTTTTCTTCATGTAAGTTATAGAAAACAGGAAGACTGGGGCTAGGAGTACAGGAAAAGAAACAATTTGGTTGGGAGGAAACTTTGGTGCAATTGTGAATAGAGGTAGCACCACTACCATATTCTGAAGAAGGCTCTCCAAATAAGTCATTCAGGATTATATAACCTGTTTATCTCTCTTTGCTCCTTCAGAGGCAAGCAAACACTATTACTCCAAAAAATAAATAATCTTCTGTCTTTGGTTAAAATGATGGAAACCTTTGGTTGTTGTTGTTGGGTTTTTTTTTTTCCTGAAGCTTTGTTCCTTCTTAGCAAAAGGCTCCTAGATATACTCTTAGATAATGTGAAAAGCAGGATGCCCCTTTTCTAAATTGTTAAAGGAAAAAAAATGCCACCTGCCAAGTTTTGAAACTGGGCCAGATGTGGTCAGTGTAAGACTAGAGAGGATACTCAATAGAAGGTGAAAAAATGAATCTGTGTGAATATAAGCCTTTGTATTGGGAAATCTGGGAGATAGTTTGGCATGGTGACATTTTCTGGAAACAAAGTTGTTGTTTGTTTGTTTGTTTTATAAACCAGGGATTGATTAATTTAACCAATGTAAACAGAAAAAAAATATAAAGCAATATATACTCAACTTCCTGTCAAATGTATCTATTATTCTTTCCAAGGATAAGACATTTCCTCTACCCTTAAGGAACTTAAAATCTAGTAGTAGAAACAAGGTACTTTAACATAGTAGAAAATTTTATATAATTGTCTAAGTTATGTGAGGAAGACCTTAAGAGCTATAGATCAGAGAAGAGGAAGATCCTTGAGTACTCAAGTAGCCAGAGAAGTCCTGAGAAAAGAGGTTGGATAGATAAATAGAATGCTAAATAAATTAATTAAATAAGATGCTGGAGCTGGGAAGGACCTCAGAGCTTGGCTAGTCCAACCCACCATTTGATGGATAAGGAAACTGACATTCAAAGAACTGAAGTTAATTTGCTCAAGGTGATAGTGACAGAAAAATAGGATTTGTCTCCCAGTTTCCAATTTCAAGCTCTTTCCATCATTTACTTGGTTTCTTAATCTTTTCCCATACCATAATTACTAAATGTTTAAAAGCATACATTATATATATATATATATTTATATATACATAATTTTTATGATTTTATGATTGCCTCAGGAACATAATGATTCATCCAAGTTCACAAAGAAAATGTCAGAGGTGGACAAAAGAGACCTTAGTGAATAGTTCTTCCTCTAAAACCTGCTTATTTTAAAGGTAAAGCCATGAGGCAAAAAGGAAGGGAATGACTAGACTTTTCTAGGATTGGGAGGCAGGATTTGATCCCTGTTAATTTTTTCCCCACTTTAAGTCCAAGGCTCTACCCACTATGCCCTACTGCTTCTAATAGAAAGGGCACTGTATCTAATACCAGAAGGATCAAGTGCCTACTTTTGTGGCTCTTTGTGTTAGAGCTAGAATTTAACTTTCGTATATGACCTTAAGTTTTAACCCTGGGAGGTAAGAGCTATTATTATCACCATTTTAACAATGAGGAAATTGAGGCAGACAGACAATAAGAGACTCGTCTAGGGAACTATAACTAGTAAGTATCTGGAGCTTGACTTTCAACTTAAGTTTTCCTGACTTGGGGCCCAGCACTTTATCCATTGTGTAACCTAGCTGCTTACTTGTTAATTTAGATGTCATTTAATTTATTTAATTCTCATTTACCACCTTTATAAAAGAAGAGTGATTTTAGAGGTGGGCAAAATCATAGAGACAATAACACCATAAGAATTCTAGTCCAACAGTTTTTAACAAGGGTCTATTTTTTTTTTTTTTAGGCAATTGGGGTTAAGTGACTTGCCTAGGGTCACACAGTTAGTAAGTGTCAAGTGTTTGGTCTGTCAAATTTGAATTCAGGTCCTCCTGACTTCAGGGCTGATGCTCTATACACTGCGCCACCTAGCTGCCCCAAAGGTCTATTAATTTGTGTTGTGTATATATGTGTATGTTTTTAATATTGATTACTGTTTTTCATTAAAATTGATTTCCTTTGTAATCTAATTTATTTTATGCATTTAAACACATGAATTTAAGAAGGAACTAACTCTCCACTTTTAATAAGCAGTTCTGCTTGGTTTGAACATGTTCCCACACTGGGCAACCTGTTGGGTCCCCCTACCTCTTTTCAACTTCCTTTTGTGTTTTGTCTTTCCTTATTAAATTGCAAGCTTCTTGAGGACAGGGACTGTCTTTCTTTTTACTATATTTTATTTATTTTTTATTTTACCCTCAGAACTTAGCACAGTGCCTGGCACATGGTAGGTACTTAATAAAAGTTTATTGAATTTAATTGAGAAAAGGTCCATAGACTTTGCCAGACTGCTAAAGTGATCTGAAGGAAAGAAGGAAGGAAAGGAGGAAAGAAGGAAGGAAGGAAAGAAGGAAGGGAGAAAGGAAGGGCAAAAAGGAGAAAAGAAATAATGAAGCATTTATTAAGCACCTATTATGGACATTTTAAAAATGTTATCTTAATCGATCCTCATACCAGCACTAGGAGGCAATTGATATTTTTACCTCCATTTTACGGTTTTGGAACCTGAGGCAGGCAGGTTAAATTGCTGGTCCAGACTCACATAGCTAGTAAATGTCTAAGGCAGGAGTTGAACTCAGGTCTTTCTAGCTCAAGATACAATATACTATCTACTCTATCACCTAGTTACCTCAGAGTATCAAAAAAACAAAACAAAACAAAACAAAACCCAACAAAATATTTATTTCTTGCTCTAAATCCTCTACAGATGAGGAAAAAAAAGACCTAGAGAATGTAAATGACTTGTCCAAATTTACATTGAAAAAAGAAGAAAATAGTAGAGTAGAGATTTGAACCTGGCTTTTCTGACTCTAATTATCATGTTTTCTAGTTTATCTTTCAGGGTCTCTCCATCCAATGTCTAGTATTAAACTAAATTTCTTTCCTTAGATGGAAAGACAAAAGCAGGTATCCTTTTCTTTTCTCTCAAATTATAGCCCCTGATTGCTGTTTGCAGAGCTGCTCTGATGACTGATTTCTAATCATTCCCTCTTATGAGAATCCGAGTCCTAAGATAACCATACCCTCTGACAACACTGTCAGAGGCAGCTAATGACAGATTCCCCCTTGGAAGAAATGAGAAGGTGGAGCCACCCCAAGCTGCCATCAAGGATTACTAGGAGATCCCTTCAATAAAGGGACTGCTGTGAACAGAATTTGAAGTGATCAATAAAGTGAAAACTGAAGCTGAGGGATTTTTTTATCAGCTCTCCAGAGTCATACATAATTTATCCTTTCACCACCACCAAGACAAATCAATGGCAAAGTAATAAGATCTTACTCTTTGACATAGCATATTATTACCTGGAAGAAATGGAGGGTTTTCATTGGTTATGGGAGGTTACTCTTAGAAAGGGTAGAATTGCAAATCAAGAAATATTTGTGGTTTCATTCTCTCTTTGGATTTTCAGACTATGTACCTGCCCTTAGAGGTTGTATCCAGGATGTTGAAGTCAGTACATTATTTTCCTATTATCCTTTGTGACATAGTTCAGATATCCATCATCTACAGATGTCTTTTCTTTGGGCTTGCTATAGGAAAGAGGGGAGTTAAATAGTGTGCGAACTTTCCAGACAGTGCGCTGTCTGCTGGAGTTGAACATCATCTTTTTGGTCAAACAAGTCAAGATACTATTTCTGGAATTCTTTTATCCACCTGTGGTGTATCTCACTCATTTTGCTATCTTCTCAGCTGGGGAAATAAACCAAAGAAATTTTCAAGCTCTTAAAAAAAATTCCTCATTTGCTGTGCTTAAAATCTTTTGATGGACTGAAATACTTTTCACTTTAGGACCAAAATGAAGTTACCTAAGTCTAACATTAAGAACCTTTGTGTAGTCTGAGGAGCTGGGGCATTGTGTCTACTCCCTTTCCCTGGGAATGGGGGAGTGAGGACATTATCTGCTTTGGTCCTAGGCATGGGGTATTGGCCACTAATAAGAGAGGAATTATGCTTATTTTTCTCAATACTGCAGTTCATTATATGTGTATCCTGTTACCCAATTTTAGGGTACCCTAGGATTCTACTTAGTGTGCAATATGAAGATACGGGAAAGATATTTATTTCTACACACAGGAGGAATGATAAACACAGAATACTTATAAGCACAAATATGACCAAAAATGTTAAAACAAGATTCTATAACTTAACCTAGGTCTACTTTTAGAGTATGCAAAGATGTGACACAGCTAGTCTCAATATTCATACATTTAACTTTCATAACTTCAAGAATTCCTGTGATTGTATTAGTAACCTCATTTTCACTTTCATTTTGGCAACTGTGCCCATTCACAGCTATGTGCAGGAAAGAAAAGAAAAAAGAGAGGCATGATGCATGCAAGTTTCAGGAGTGGCTGCTATCCTACTATGAACTTCACTGGCCTTGTTCATCCTGCTATTACAAAGAACTCCCTGTGAATTGCCTATTTTCATTGTTTGCCTTTAAAACTCAAGTTCTGTGTTGTAACAATGTTCCCAAAGCATAGTGCAAGTCATTCAGGGTCCAAGGTCAAGGGTGCAAAATCAGTGATGTGGCTTAGGGAGAAAATAAAGGTGTTACATAGACTTCTTGACAAAATGTCTATAGCCATTGTTGACTGCAAGTTTGATATTACTGTGTTAGGAAAAGTGTACAATATCAAAATTAATTTTAATAAAGAATCATATACAGAAAAGTATACTTTCAGCAAGCTCTTTTGAAAGATTACAGTTTTTGGTGGTTGTGGGAACCTAACCCCCTACTTCCCATATATTCAATGTGTCAACATTTGTGTTTTTGACTTTTGCGCCATTTTCTAGGAACATTGCCCCTTGCAGAAGTTGGAGATTGATTGTACTTAAACCCCAACAGAATACAAAACAGTTTGTGAACTCCATGCTGTCCTAACAACTACATCTTTGTTGATAAAACATTAAGGCTTGGGCCAGTCCTCTTCTCTGGGGCCATCCTCTGCATTGCAGAGGCTTTCCCTCACATTCAGTATGTCTAAAATAGTACTTGCTGCTCTCCTCCTCCCATCTGAAAAAAAAAGCAACACAGACAAAAAGACCTTCCCTCTTCTGGACTCCCTAATGACTGCTGAGGACACTACTCATCCTCCCAGTCACCCAGATTCATGGCCTCAGTATTGTCCTCACTCTTCACTCTAGTTTGCCTTATGTGACCAATCCAATGTCAAATGTTATCATTTTATTTCCAGTCATATTATCTCTTATATAGATCCTGTTCTCTCCCTTCACATAGCCACCATACTGGTTTAGGTTTAGCCATCATCACTCTCCTGACTTCTTATGATTACATTCGACTTGATCTTCCTACCTTGTTCCTCCTCTCACTTTAATCCAAACTCCATTCACTTGTCAAACTGTGATTTCCTAAAAAGTAGACCTTAGACCATGCCATCTCTACCCAATAAATTCCAACGTCCCCCTATTACTTCCAGGATCAAATATAAACCACTTTGTTTGTCATTTAAAACTCTTTATAACCTGGTTTTTTCCCATCTTCCCAGTCTTCTTAAACATCACTTTTTTCTATACACTGCTCTGTCCAACTATTATGGTCTATTTGCTGTTCCTCCAACAAAATATTACATCCCTTATCTTTTTACCGTTGCACTGGCTATCCCTCATGCCTAGAATGTGTTTTCTCCTCTCTTCTGCTTCCCCGAATCTCTGATTTCCTTTAAGACTCAGCTTGAATGTCACCTCCTGCATGAGGCCCGTCTGCATCTCAACAGCTAGTAGACCTTTCCCTTCTAAGGTTACCTTCCATCTATTCTCTATGAATCCTGTATATATCTATTTATTTACATGCTGTTTGCTCCATTAGAATACAAGCTTTTTGGGCATGGGGATTGGGCAAGTACTATTTTTGCCTTTCTTTGTATTCCTAGGTCATGGTACAGTACCTGGCATGTGTCTGTTGACTGACTGGCTAACTTCTGCCACCAGTCAGGTCCATTCATTGTATTCAAGATATCCTATCATCTTGAAATTACATGGTCACATGTGAGGCAGGGCATTTCCAGCTAAATGACTAGACATGTTATCTTTTATGTTGGTGTTCAATCATTAAAGCATCAAAAATAGAAATGATGGCCAGGGGCCCAAGGACCGTATTCCCTAGTAGAATACATGTTCTGTGTGGAAGCAGAGCCAGAGTAGGGGGCAGAGCACAGACCATCCCTCTAATACCCTGACAGAAAGTCTAGGGACAGAACATTCCACTTGTCACATGGGAGCATTTAAATAAGAGATCGATCCAGAAGCTGTCTCTTCTTTTGAGTGTTGCAGTGTCCTACCTATCTGCTTTTGTCACAGTGGACTGAATGGTAGCACAAGAGACCTTGGAAAGACGGCATACCAAAAACACCAAGACTTTTTATTGTTGTGCCCCGATAGGGCAAGATGCAGCTAGGACATTCCTCATTAAATTGTAAGCAGCTTGAGGGCAGGGATTGTCTTTTGCCTCTTTGTATCCTCATCACTTAGCGCAGTGCTAGGCACACAGGAAGTACTTAATAAATGTTTACTGAATGAATAAATGTCCAAAATACCCAATTATTGATTCATACTTGTAGTAGAACAACAAGATGGGATAACTGTGCTTGCTTTGTTCAATCCACATTACATAAAGATAAGAAGATTCATGATCAATCTCATTAGATGAACTTGTAGCAAAAATAACATTGCCTGATGAGAAAGAACTTAGGTTTAATTCATCAAACATTAAGCTTTTGCTTCGTATGAGACTGTAAATGGAAAAAAAAAACTTACTGAAATCAGAGCAATGTATTCCAAGAATGGTGCCCTCAGAGTCAGAAAAAACTGAATTCAAGTTCTGTACCTGAGGCATACAGGCTATGTCACCCTCCCTTTAGTAATGAAATCACAGGTCTGTTAAAAAAATGTAACAGGTAGACTTGAAATGGTGCTGAGATGTAACAGGTTACAAAAAAACAGATGGGAGACAGTATTATTTAGTGGAAAGAACATGAGAAGTGATGTCACAAGGTATAGGTATGAATTCTGGCTCTACAAATTACTACCTATGTTACTTTGGCTTGGACAAAGCATTTAAATCCTCTTGTCTGCCAGTGTTCTCACATGTAACACTTCCACTCACCCAGGTTGGGTGGCTTTCCCTGAGGGACAGCCCTGTTTCATGAGCTGCATACACAAAGGAAGTTGTGCTTATTGAATAGTTAAGAGAACTGACGGCACGATACCGCGTAGGTGTAGGCCAAGAAAGCCTCTTAGAAAGTAGGTACAGATATGAAAAGCACAAAGTTTTGAATAGTCAAGAGGAATCCTGGTGCGAGTCATTGGGGAAAACTCAACTCTTGACTTACAGCACTTGCAGCCCTAGAGACTGCTAAGAGATCTCTTTCTTTCAGTAAGATAGTTCTCTTGGTTTGGGTCAGATCTCATCTCACTTCAAGCTAAAGAGGTCGTTTATTTTCCCACATTTTTTGACTATTCGAATCTGTATAAATTATACATTACTATATACCGTAGACTTTGATAAAGAGGTTGACTAGGTATATGTGATAATGTGTATCCAGCCTTTGGAGGGAGATAAACTAGAGAATATAAATTATGTTTCACCCCCACTTTTGAGAGTCATCAGTGGAACTGTGGTTTTTTTTTTTCAGAATGTATTTTGCCCCTAGACTATCATTTTTTGTGGTATTGTGGATAGATATAGTTCTACTCCAATATCCCTCTTTGAGATAGACAAAGAAAAGAGCAACCAACCATCTGCTGCCTTCCTTCTCATCCCAACAAAGATGTAAATATCAATGTTCCTTGGAGAAAAGTGGATTACATCTCAAATCAGATATTCATGTCACATGTGACCTAATCATCTTCAATTTAGAGGCTATATATATATATATATATGTATATATGTATATATATGTATACACACACACGTATATTATATATGATGTTTGGACTAGAGGACAAGATGATTTCTGAAGTCTTTTCTAACTTTTAATCTATATTCCATAACCTTATCATGCCATGAATTGTATGGCCTATTCCAGCCTAAAATCCTATTATAATGTGATAACATAGAGAAGAGAAGCAGAGAGAAACTCAATTTCTTAACAATAACTTTTTACCCAAGGACCTATAGGTCATTGATACTTCCAGGAGGTTTAAAAAAAATCCAATGACTTCAAGAAATAACAAGTAGGATTTTGAATTTTAACAAGGGTGCTTTTAAGATTCTTGACTCTTTCCCCCAACTTCCTCCTTCTTTTTTCTCTGCCTTCCTTTTCAATAAATTCTCTAAATCGTAAAAAATCCTTTTCGCATTGTAAGAATCACTGGTTAAAATTGTGTTTTCAAAAATATAGTATGAGAAAAGATTTTGGGAAATCCATTCTAGTTATACCCTTCTGTTTTGTACAACTTTACTTAGTTCCGTAAGGAGAAACAAAGGTCCTACTATAATATCGAAATTCTAATACAGTAAAATATATATCATTAATATTCTAGGCATAAGTTGCAGTTCAGTCTTTTGAACTGAAAATGAGAAAAACATCTTCTTTCCCATGGAGGATATGCAGAGCAGAGGTATAATGCCCTCTGCCCTCATCAACAAGACTGTCTTCCCTGAGGTTCTGAGCATCCCTTGGCCTTCTGCATTAAATATAGTCTGTGTTACTGATCAACCTCTGCTGCACAAAGGAACAGGCCATCTTACTTGGGCTCAGGAATAAACCATGTTGTTTCCAACTTAGTATTCACAAAATTTTAAAATAATTAGGGGACAATTGTGCTTCTCTATCCTTCAGTTTTTGTCAATATCATCCTCATCTGGACCATTTACAGATGTGATGATCATTTCGGGATCGATTACAAATACTATTCTTAGATAAGACATTCCATCACAAGTTGCAGCAACATCTACAAAATCTCATTTTGTTAAGCCACTGGGATATCATTCAGTACTTAGCTGGTTACTATTATACTCTTCCCCCATCAGAAAAAGTCCAAGAAGTAGAGGTCACTCCACGAGTTACTGGGAAAATGGTTGATTATCATCTGGTACAGCCTTGCTATACATTAGAGCCAGATGTAAGTATATTGTTGACATGGATAAGGCCAAATGCCATAATCATTCTAATTTAGACAAAACTATGATCACACTTTAAAACAACAACACAGAAACAAAACAAAAGAAAAATCCTTCTACTCCTTTGGGGGCTGCCTTAAACCTCCCAAAATCCAAGGGATTAAATATTTCGGTCTAATTAAAAAAAGCATTTTAAAATCTGTAAGGGACCTCTGAAGTAGCCCTCTGATTTCAGGCAGATATTTTGCAAGTAAGGAAATTGATGTCCAGAGAAAATAAATGACATATCTAAGGATAAGAAAGAGAGTTAGTGGATGATGTAGAAGAGACCATATAACCCGGGCTTCCTTCATTAATTTGACTGCATGCATAGAAACATGGTATTTGCTAAATTCACAATGATAACTTTAGTAAAATCTTGTACTTGAAATGTAACCATTGGTTCACAGGAAAGATGAGAAATTAGGCTGTGCAAGGGAAGGTCAGGGTTACTTTCCATTCTCCCACTACTCTGTCTGCATTGACATGTTTTCACAAGGGATAAAGAAAGGAGACAAGAAAGGTGATAAAGAGATAGAAGAGGCCAGAAGTAAAATTAAAAAGTAAATTGAAAGAACAAGCATGCAGTAGGAAACTAGTTTCAGGATGTGGCTATTCTCACCTCAGTTTTAGAACAAATATTGAGTCACCTTGAGGAGAAAGTGTGTGTGTGTGTGTGTGTGTGTGTGTGTGTGTGTGTGTGTTGGGGGGATGTTGAGTACATGCCCACAGATATGTGAAAGGGAGAATAGTTAATACCCTATATTTACTACTGACCTTAAAAGTTTCAAGCTTGACAATGTCACTCTTTTTTGACGTATCCCATTGTATCTCAGCACTAAGCAATTTCTCCTGTTTGAAAAGTTTATTTTTTGTAATAATAAAGTAAAGCAGAGTATATTGTAAAGTTTCTAAGGGACACCCACAGCTCCACAATCCTCCATTTGCTTGAATCTAAATCTAATTCACATAAAATTACAAAGAATTTTATAATAACAAAAAAATACATTTTTTTTCTTCTTAGACCTCTTTTTCTCTTAATAAGTGACTTGGTTCTTAATTCAGTTCATTCAGGACAATCCTTATAATTTTCTCCTTTTCCCTTCATGTGCTCAAACCAGAAATGAGTTTTCAAAAGAACTTATCAATTAAGGAAAATATATTAAAATATATATGTATATATACACATGTATATACTTATATGTTCATATGTGTATTCGTGTGCATATATACATGCACATATATGTACACACATATATACTATATATATATATATTTATATACATACACACACTGAGACTAAGAATTATAGAACATGAATGAGCTTATCATAAGACCCTTCCTTATGTGGTCTGTGGTCAAAAGCAATTTTAGATGGACTGAATCAGTCCTTGTTCTATTTCTGGAACTTCAAAATTTGGCTCCATATGGAAATATCCTGATCTGGTAGCTATCTCTGAATGGATTTCCAGTCCTTACTTAAACAGAATTTCATTACACATTTAGTGTTAGGGAAGGGAAGGGAAGAGGAAGGGGAACAAGAAAAGGAAGAGAAATGACTTTCCCAAAATCACACAGCTACTAAGTAGCAGAGTTGGGATTTGATTCCAGAGGGAAGAATGAAAGGAAGAAGGAGAGAGGAAGAAAGAGGAGGAGAAATAAACAGTATGATTTTGACAATATGAGGTTCTTGTGAAGCCATATGCCCTATTCCCTATTTTCTGAATGATGTTCTGTCATGGACTCAGATCCTAGTCTGTTTATATTTTCTTCTCTGATGAGACCCCCTTGGTTTCCTGTGGTAACTAAAGTATGAATTATTTTTCATATATTGGTATGTTACTCCTCCTCCAGGAAGGATATTTGAAATTTATCTGAATTGATTTTAATAGTAGTAATTACAGGCTTCAGGGTATGTTGCTGGAGGAGACATGTTGGGATAGGAGGGCCTTTCTTCTCCTCTAAATCATATCATTAAGATAGCTGCAGAGTACAGTGAGAGAAGATACTTGATAGATTTGGGTCTTTATTTCTGATTTTCACTCTTTCTTGGTTTCAAATCTTGTCTTAAATATGATGCATAAAATCACTTCCCTACTCTATCTTTTATCCTCTTTCATCCAGCTTCAAAATTCCATTTGCTGACAATCTAGAGTTCAAAGGTCGCCGACATAAGACTTATTCAAAGAAGGGCATTCAGGGAGGTAGCATGGTGTTGGTGTTGTGAGACTGGGAAATGGAGACCTTAGAAAATAGGAACTCTTTCATCAGTGAGCTACGAGTTCATATAAATTCTCTTTACCTGTTTCCTTATCGCTGAAATGAGATCTTTAAAGTAGCTAATCTCTAAATTCTTTCCCTGCTTTCCCAGTCTTTGATTCTTTGCAAACATCTCTAGTCTTACTCCATTGGCAACAATGACCACAAATCTCATCTCCCTGGACTTTGGCCTCTTGCCTTTGTTTTCTTCTAGCTCTGTAAGGAAAGCCCAGAAGAGATGAAACACTCCCCCAAAGTGGACCTAATTTATATATCTTTTGTTTTACGTAGAAGGTAATTAAAATATAAATGGGCTCTCTGGGATTTTGGAGCTTTTAAAGACCAAATTTCTTTGCCTTATGTGCTACCCAAGAGCTATGCTGAGGCAGACTGTGATTGGCAGGCCTTCCCTTCCATTGCTTTCCAAAAAGGTTTTTCTCAACCAGAAATATTTTAACCTGTTGACCAAGTAAACATTATAGTTCATCTTGTAGATTTGGAATATATACTGGGTTTCTAGGAGCATACACCGATAATTAAAAAAAAATTATTAATTTTCAAGCATTCCAAATATCCCAGAACACAAACACACAATACCCCCCTCTTTCTGTCATGCAAGCTTTCAGAGCCCAGAAACAGAATTCAGAGCTGCTTGTTGCTTCCAGAGGAAGAATGGTAGAATAGCTGAAGGCATACTTTGCTCTTTGTCCTAAAAGCCCTACCACTTCTAAGTAAGGAAACTATACAAGTGGCTCTTGTTATGTAATAAATGTTAGTTTAATTAATAATAGCTGACTTTATCTAATGTTTTAGGATTTACAAAAGCTTTTTATGATATTATTTATTTTGGCATTCATTCCACTTTGAATCTGTTGTTCTGCCTAGTTTCAATCCCAGGAAATAAGATTCCCCTCCCAAGATAAACTAACCACTTCTAATCTCATCACCATCCTGTTTGCTCAAACCCAGATTGAGAGAGCTGGAGGATGGAGTACCAGACTCCTCCCAATGCCTTTTTTTTTACAGAAAGCACAAACTAGATTCTCAGTTCACTGTACTTTGAATCTGCTGCTTTCCTAGGTTCAAACTCCAAAAAAAAGATGGCCCCATCCTGGTGTCCAAAGATACCTTCACCCTGATATTCCATCTATCCACTCATCTACCTCTCCCCTCCCTTTTCCTGCATCCTTTTGGGAATTTCCTCCTCCCATTAGACTGTAAACTCCTTGAGTGCAAGGACAATCTTTTTATTATTAATTTTATCCCCAGTGTTTAGCAGAACCCCTCACATACAGGCACTTAATAAATGTTTATTGGATTAGATTGTTTTTCTGCTACTGTTATTATCCCCATTTTATAGATGAGGAGGCTGATAGATATCTCAAGTGTCAGAGTGTCAGAGAGAAAATTTTAACCCACATCTTCTTTATGTCAAATGTAACATTATCTTTACTATATCATCATATCTCTGGACTTTGAACTGGAAACCAAAATATTACCAAATGGATGTTTATATCCAAGAAATTCAAAACCTGGAAGGGATGATCAAGTTCCTGAGTTCATCTCTTTGTATGTTTCTCTCAAAGCAGTTAAAGTACTCAATTTATAAACAATACAATACCTTTACTAGTCGATTCAGCAAATAACCCTGTGAAACATACTAGTCAGAGTATGACATTAAGAACAAAGTGTAGAGCAAGGTATTCTGTGGCTATTTTCCCAAGCTGGGTCTTCAGCTATGGATATGTGTATCTGGGTTGCTATTAGTGGTAAGAAAGGGAAGGCTTAGGAGGGCTGGAGTAGAGAAGAAGTCTTCAGACATAATCAGGCAGAAAAGCAATAGTAGTGATTCTAAAAGGGTCATGATGGTCTTTTAGAATAGATCCATCAATCTGACACTTGGGAATAAATGGTGCATTGTATTGAACAAAGAGACTGAGTTATATGTCAGGAGATATTGAAATACAGGAGAATGTTATAATAGCCCAGTTTCTTAATAAGCAATAGCTCCCATTCTCTCAAATGTATAGCTACTCTATCATGTTAGCCAAGAAGCAGATACTATTCAGAGGATGAATTCCTGGCATTGGTGGCATCTCACTTTTCAATGAAAACAGCTTTTCTGGGTGTGGTTCAGAGATTCAGGTAGTCACTGGCAAAAGGAAAAGTAATTCAGCTAAATTTAATGGAAAATGACCTGTCATTTGAAATAAAGAATGCAGTAAAGTCAAACCTTTCTTCTTAGAGGTTTAAAGGGCACGGCACACAGACATTCTCATTTGTCCTGCTAATACTTTTGGGAGGTGGATAGTAAAATACAGTCCCCATTGTATAAATCAAAATACTGACAGAAAATATGTCCTGCTCATTTCTTTCTCATGTCCCTCTTTCTTCTACCTCTGAGGCCTGGGCTCACATGCCTGCTTCCTGTGGCATCTCTGACATCTTTGATTTTTACTCTTGCTCTCAATTGTTCCAGTCCTCTTGGGTAAAACTCACAGGTTTCCAGCTCTTACACTACTTTGAGTTCTCTGGAATAAACAGACATCCTTCTCTAGAGACTTTATATGGGATGTGTTACTAAAAATAGAGAATAATAATAGGGTTAAATCAAAGTAAGTTTTAAAGTGGGGTACCAAAACCTGACCCACTCTTAGTTTACCTTATTTTTCCCATGGCATCATCATTTACTTACATTTATGTTTGAAACCTTTGTATTATTTTTGATTTTCAAATCAAAGTATCTTAGGAAAATGACTGATATATAAGGTTTGAATCACACTATTTAGGAAGGTATTAGAGTAGTTCAGGCAATGGATGATGAGAATTTAAATAAATGTGGTGGTAGTATAAGTGGAATGAAAGGGAGAAATGAATGAGATGCTGAAGAGACAAAATAAACAAGACTTGAAAACTCAGTGGATAAGAGAGAATGAATGAATGAATCAATCAACAACTTTTATTGAATATGTCAGGTACTGTGATAAGTGCCGGGGATACAAAAAAGAAGCAAAAGATAGTCCCTGCCATCAAGGGGCTTATAATTTTATGTGGGACACAACATACAAATATATACAAAGCAAATTTATAGAGGATAATTAGGAAATAATTACAAGAAGGAAATCTGAGATTAACAGGGATTAGAGAAAGCTTTCTGTAGAAGATGGGATTTTAATAAAGTCAGGGAGGTCAGTAGTCAAAGAAAAGGAGGGAGAACATTCCAGGCATGAGAGAACAGCCAAAAACCATATTACCAGCTACCTCCTGGATATCTCCACTGGACACATTCATCTCAATTCCAACATGCCTAAAATAAAAGTCATCAGGTTTTCTCTTAAACTCTGCTGATACTGGAAATTTTCTCATTTATTTTGAAGACACCAGAGTCCTTCCAGTCACCAGAGATCAGTCACCCTTGACTTTACTTCATCCTCCATTCAGGCACTAAAGTGATTTTAGTAAAGGCCAGTTAGGATCATGTTCTCCTCATATTCAATAAACTCCATTGGATTCTTATTGCTTTCAGGAACAATTTGTTCCAATGGCCATGAAGGTGGCTGAAGCAGGCACTGTGGAGTGCTTAGAACTTGGTTAGATATCCAAGATGAATATTGGGCCATTGCCTATTGTCTTGACTTTTGTCTTGCCATTGGACTTTAATGACTGGAAGAGAGAGTGAACCAGGACATAGCCTTGAAGATACCAATGCTTAGAATAAGGGAGATGGGTTTTGAACCAAGGTAGGACTGAGAAGTAGAAGCCAGATAGGTTAAAGGCAGCCTAGGAAATAGAAAGGTCATAGAAGTCAAGGTTAAAACTTTGTTAAAAGGTATAGTGGCATAAGTAGGTAAAATTGAGAATTGACCACTGGATGTAAAAGTTAACTGATTCCTGGTAACCATGGAAAGAGCATGTTTAGAAGATGGTGGAATACGGAGCCAAAGATGTGAGTAGATGGTGAGGAAGTATAGACAGTGCAAGTAGGTAACTTTTTAGGATCTTGATCTGATAGACAGTATAAATATAAAGTAAGAGCTCAAAATGATAGTAGGATCAAATGAGGGTGATGAGGAATTATTGATGAGGAATATTGAGTATGCTTGTAATCAGCAGAAAATAATCAGGATGTATGAAGAAATGAATATAAAAGAAAGTTTGATATAGTGAGCTACCAGAAGTGATGGGAGAGAATAAGATAAAAGCCACAATAAAAAAAAAAAATTGTTCAAGAAGAAAACCTACCTCTTCCTTAGAAACTAAAGGGAATTAGGAAAATATGAGTGATGATATAAAAGGATTTTGAAGTGTGAATTAGTGGAAATAAGACAGCTCAATATTTATACCCTCTGTTTTCTTAGTAAAGTACGAAGTTCATCGATAGAGGTATGTAGGAATAATGAAAAGGAGGAAGGATAGTTCAGGTGTCTGAAGGATGGACAAGAAAGTTTGCAATGGTCTTTTAAGTGAGTGTGATAGAAAGTCCATTGAGGAATAAAGGATTGCTCTGCAGGATGTAGACTCAAAGAGTTTAGATAACTTGAAATTGATTCAGTTAATAGTGTTGTGTGACTTGTTTTAGCTATACTCATCAGCATTGACACTGAAAAGACAGGTGGTTGGAGCAATCCTCAACCCAAAGCTAGTGTCTCAGCAAGACAATGAGGCAAGAGAGTCAATGCTAGATGATTACGTACAATTGAACTGATTGACTGTATGGTCAAGATTGTAAAGGGATGAAATTAAAGTGGAACAGAGGTGATAGATTGGGGGAACAGTAAGACTGAATGAAGAGATTCCAGGAAGGACTAGGAGTAGGTTTAGAGAGAATAAAATGGAAGGAACTGTGAAAACTAAGACATGAAGTAGGATCAAGGAAATGGAACAGTTATAGGTAAAGGTGACATCTATTGCATGATTTAATGTGTTGCTGAGGTGGATTGCAGTTGTAGGTCATGAAAATTGAGAAAGTTGGTAAATAAATGTGAGATACGGTTTGTAAAGGACCAAATTTTATATAAGTATGTATAATTTTATTTCTTGTTGTAATTGTTATTGAATTTGAAGTTAATTTCCTGAGGCTGATGCTTTGAATGTCACTTGTCTTCTCTCTGTTTCTCGCTCTTCCCACCTGTACCCACTTTCACTACCTTCTTTCACATTTAGGCAAGAAGCAAAAATGACTCAATGCAGTTCCATAAAGAAACCCTAGACTATGATTTCAATCTCAAAAATGCTCACTACTTATTGAGGAAAGTCACTTTAGATAATATTCTCTAGGTCAATCTTACTTTAAGGGCACCTTATTATAAAGACACGAAGTCCTAGAGTTTGTAAAATAGTCAGAATATTTGTCTTTTTCACTTCTAGGAGCCCTTTTATTGCCCTTCTCCCATTTCTGTACATTAGGTATCATAGAGTATAAGCTGAACTTTTTAGCACTGGCTGTCAGAGGTATTAGCAGGGTGAGTTTGAACAAGTCAGAGCCCCTTGAGCCTTAGTTTCTTCATGAAAAGACACATTAGAAATTGTAATGTGCTCATAAAGCAATTTCATTACAAATATGAATCATAATGCCAAGGCTAAACAAGAAATAAGCAGCATAGCTTTGAAGAGAGCCAACTATTTTAGCATTTATCTGCTAGTCCAGCAGTATCCAAACTTTTTTGATTATATACTCCATCAGTAAACTATTTTTTTCTCAGCATGCAATGGGGTGCTTTAGTTGATGGAATGCTGGATTTGGAAACAGAATGACCTGAGTTCAAATTCTATCTCAGATATTTAATAACTATACAACCCTGGGCAACTCACTTAACCTTTCTCAGACTTAATTTCCTTATGCATAAGATGTGGCTAAAAATAACGCCTTCTTCCCAGGGTTGTCCTAACAAACAAATGAGGTATGTAAAATGCTATGTAAATGCTAAAATGCTATGTAAATGCAAATTTTTATTATTAGTGTAAAGTACTTATAAATTATACTTGTATACTATACCAATAATTATGCATATTATAAAACTTACAGAAAAATAGAAATGAATTAGAATGAGATAAAGATGAAAAAATCAGTGATCCATGGATCAATAGAGAGCCACTAGAGTTTCTCCAGTACAGGCATGACATGTTTTTTTAGGAAAACATCATGCCATTTAGAAAAATCATTTTGGTGGCTGTATGGAGGATAGTAGTTAGGACAGACTTGAGGCTGGGACACTGGTTAGGAGGCTTTTGCAGTTGTACAAGTGAGAAGTGATGAGGGACCAAGTTGGACTTGTAGCTGCTTCAGTGGTGAGAAGGGGACTCCAGGAGCAATGTTGTGAAGATAGAAATAAGTAACTGATTATATATGTTACATAAGGGAAAAGTGAGGCCTTGCAGATAATTTCAAGGTTGAAAACTTGTGTGAATGGAACAGTGGTAGTGACTTCAAAACAAAACAAAACAAAACAAAAAGGGAAATTTAGTAGCGTGGTGAGTTTGTGGGGAAAGATAATGTAGCTACAACCCATCTTTGCTTACTTATCTTCTGCTACTCCTTTCCACTGAAAAATAAAAAGTGTAGATGTAAGACCCACATATGGTGGGTCTTACCAGTTTTTGCTCTGGAGAATAGAGTTTGTACCTGAGGTCTTCAGTCACAAACTGAAGAAGGAATAGGTGGTGGGGACATTGGGTGATATCTGCCTCTGCTGCTTCCAGAGGGAGCAGAGTGAGGGGTTGTTTGAGGGTATCTGGTAATTACTATGGTGATAAGCCCTTGATTGACCACAAATGCAGAAAGGGATATGATGTGATCCATATTCCCTTCCTTTCATGGTTTAAGCATACACCTCTGTGGAGGTTGTCGAACCACAATCTGCTAGGGTTATTCCAGGGCCCCCTCCCACTTTGGAGACCTCTACTCTAGCCAGTGCTGCCAACATTTTCTAATCCCAGCCCTTGAGGAAGCTGGTAGTGTAGGGCAAGAGCACTGGGCCTGGAGTCAGGAAGAACTGAGTTTAAATCTGACCTCAGCCTCTTACTAACTGTGTAACCCTGCCAATTAGTTAAGCTCTATTTGTCTCACTTTCCTCGGCTATAAAATGGGGACATAATAGCACTTACCTTGAGGGGAAGATAATATTAACAGAATGCCTGACACATAGTAGGTGCTATATAAATGCCTATTCCCTCCCTGCCATCTTCCTCTTCGCTATTAGGGCTCATAAAGTACAGTGAAAATGATCACTTGTGATCAATTGCTTTCTCTGTCCTTGTCATCCCTCTCTTTTCTCTGCATCTGTTTTTGTCTCAGTGTGTGTGTGTGTGTGTGTGTGTGTGTACTGGGTGAGGGTAGGAGTCGCAGTGGGCATGTGACTATGCATATGTATGTGTGCAAGTAGTGATGGTTAATCAAAAGATCAACATATCCAGGGGTTCAGTTTGACAGTTGTGTATGAGGAAAATGAAAAAACTCATCTTGAGTATGCTGCTTAAAGGGGATGTACACAAGAAGGTAGGCCGGACAGAATGACTCAAATATAGGAATAATAACAAAAGGAATGTGGTTGTGATGCAGGCAGAGAAAAGTTTATTCCTATGGTCTCCCTAGATTTTTAACAGGGATTAAAAAGTCTAAATTACAAAACAATAAAACGCTGGCTCCCAGAACTATTGGGAGCCATAAATTGCCCTCAAGGCCCACACAGATCATTTCCTGGAGCTTGACTAATCAGAATGGTCAGGCTTCCTTTTCTCAGTTCTCCCATTATTCCTGCTCCTCTGACAGGGAACATTTCTCCAGTGGGATTCTGTCTCTTTCATCACTGGTCACAAGGCAGAGCAGCTCTGTATGGCTCAGGCCTTAGAGTGGCTTCAGGAGCTATAACCTTTTGCTCCTAGCAGTTCTGAGCCCAGAGGGCATTAATCTGGGAACCCAATTTTTCTTACTTCATGTATTGGCTTGGGGTGAAATGCAAACTACTCTCTTTAATCCTTTAGGTTTCTGATTTCAGTGCGATCTTGAATCTCTGGTATTAAACTAGGATTAATTTTAGGGGAGCTAAATTATTAGTTACACTGAAATTCCACTCTTTTCTATGATAAGGCTTTGTGGAGTAGACATTTAAATTACTGTCTGCTAAAAGAGATACCTTCTAAACCTGCCCTCTAACTCCAGATAGGTAGCAATTAGAGAGTAGGTCTGGAGAATAAGCGAGGTGATAAATGTTTATAATGGTCAGTAAACAAACTCCTTTACTGCCTATTGATACTATCCTTTTGCCTCCTGCTGGGGAAATACTCAGGACCAGAGAATGAGAGAAAACTGTCAAGTTCTGTTGTTGTTATTCAATCCTGTCCAATTCCTCCTGACTCCATTTGGTGTTTTCTTGGCAAAGATACTGGAGTGGTTTTGCCATTTCCTTCTTGAACTCATTTTACAGATGAGGAGACTGAGGCAAAAAGTGTTAATTGACTTGCCTAAGGTCACACAGCTAATAAGCATCTGAGGCCATATTTGAACTCAAGAAGATGAGTCTTCCTGACTCTGGGATCAGCACTCTATCCACTATTCCACATAGCCACCCTGTACCAATGCCTACTCTTAAAGATAATCGCCAGGCTTTTGCTGAGTATATAGTTGAGATATTTGCTTCAGTTTGTTCTGGGGCAGAAGGGGGTCTGGGATGAATGAGTGAAGAAAATCCAGGAGCAGGTGAAGCTTAGAGCAAGTTATGTCATTGGAGCATGCCTGGGGCAGGGGGTGGGGGATGCTCCTCTAATTATCCTTGATTTCATGCTGTAGTAAGAGGAGAGGTTAGGAGAATACTGTCAGACATCCTGATTCCTTTCTAGTCAGGCAGCTGAATTGTTCCCACCAGCTTTTCTAGACAGTAAGTTATATACCACATAGTATATTACTAGATATCACTTCAACCCTTTCCTAAATCCCAGAACTGGACACAGTATGATATCCTAGGACAGACCTGAAAATCTTATTTTTAGTTGACAATCTTCAGGGGTTTTGATGTTATAGGATTATAGATTTAGATCATAGATTTATAAAGGACAGTAGTTACTTTCTACTCCAACTCACTCACATTATAGGTGAGGAATTGAAACTCAGAGAGGTTAAATCATTTGCTCAAGGCCATAGAGGTAGTAAGTGATTGAACCAGGATGTGAATGAGAGTTTTTTGATTATAGAACCAGTAATCTTTCCCCTGAAATGTTAGTATCTTCCATATTTGACAAACTAAGGTTATAATCCTCATCTGATCTATATTTGAGGTACTGCTCAGTTGAACCCAAAGGACTGAGTCACTTGCCCCACTCTCTGCTCTGTAACCAGCCACTGTAGTTTGTGGAAGAGATTCCAGCCTAAGGACTCTGCCTCTGGTGAGGGAAGGCTCCTTTCTCCACGTTGGTGCCTAGTAGATATTAAAATTATGGCTTGAAAGTCTAGGGTTGGCCCCCAAAGGGGGAAATAGCAAAGGTGTTCAATATACATTATGAATTGGGCATAGAGCAGGTCATTTTTTTCCTATACATAAAAATGTATGCTAAAAATAAAGAATCACGGCTCACATTAACAGAACTAGCAGGATTTAATAATTTATAGCCTAGATTATAATAATTCGAGAGGCTGAAATTTATTATTTAGAACAATATAAAATAGTTTGGGAAGTTTCCTAATTAGTTTGTTAATACTTACTTCGGTACTTCATTGTTGGTCAGGCTTGGGCCAATGTCCTTGTCAGTGGCCATACAGAAACTTTCTTTGACATCAGACACAGCTACTCTGAGATCACAGAAGTGGATGTGCTCACAAGACTCCCAAGAACATCACACCTTTTGAATTAATAAAGTTGTCATCAATTCTGGGCATGTTAGGCATTGCCAGGTGATCACAGCCACCTAGAACAAAGAGTGATTAATTTCCCCTTAACACCCTGTACTCTAGATGCACCCTTCATGTTTCCTTGCTATAAATGAAGAGAGAGGCAGACAAACAAGTAGCTAGATTTTCTACTACCAATAAATTTTAGACTTTTTTTCCAGCTGAACAGCCAGTTTGGGGATTTCTCATCATCTCCCTGAATGGATAAGTCATACATTCAGAAGCAGTTCCTACTCCACCCAATATTTTTTTTTTTTTGGTGGAAAAGAAGAGGGAAGTGGAAGAAAAGGAAAATTCTGTCTCCAAATCTGGTAACATTCTACTTTTCCAAACTAATCTCCCACTGCTCTCACTACTACTATTCATCTGCTTCCTAGCCAAATGATACTACTCCTTTTCTGCTAAACATAATTCATATTTTCCTTCCTCCTTGTTTACTCTGTTCCCTTCTATTCTGTACTCTATCTATTGATATATTACAATGTTTTCTTCAAGAGCAGATTAAGTGGAACCTTTTCGAGAAGGCCTAGGTTCAAATGATGACTCTTGTCATTTAATACCGTTGTGAAATTAAGCAAGTAACTTCACATCTCTATAAGTTTCCGCTTCTATAAAATAGGAGGTTGGATTAGATGAACGTCAAGCTTCTTTCTAGCTCTAAACCTGTAGGATTGTGATACTGTAAAGGATTGACAAGGTCCTAGAGAATTCAGTAGTACAAATGCAAGCAACATCATATTTTGAGCAAACAGTAACATGTGGAGGATTTCATCATCATAAAGGTATCAGTCTTCTATATGAATTCTACCCAGGGTATGTTTCATCAAAAAGAAAATTGGCTATAGAGTCAGAGGATCAAGTTCACATTCTGCCTTTCTTACTTTATTAGTATTATTTGGGTTATTATTGTGTGACTTTGTGCAAATCACTCATCCTCCATGGCCTCATTCTTTCTCATCTGCACAATGAGCAAATTGGACAAGATGTCTTCCCAAGAGTCCAGAGTGTTAAGGGGAAATTAATCACTCTTTGTCCTATTTGACTTCCAGGTGGCTGTGAACACCTGGCAATGCCTAACATGCCCAGAACACTTCAATGAACATGCATCTCCTTATTTTCTGTCTTACTTGGTATCAATAAGATAATTATTGAACAAATTTAATTATTTCAAAGAATTATATTTTGGGGGCTATTAATACTCTAAGGAAATGCTTTAAAACTCAATGATGTTGATGGGGTGCTTGGGTGCTTGTGCTTGTACTTGGACCCCAATTTCTCCCTAGTCTCAGAAACACTGTCCCTGACAACCACTCCCCAGCCCAAAGACACTGTGCCCAGCAATTACTCATGCATGGGCCCCAGCATGACCCTTATCTCTCTCCCTGGTTCAGCTACACAAAGCTGGGTGAGAGAGTGCTGGGCTGCTCAGGCCCCAGTCCTCAGATCATGACTCTGGAAGCCTCCCAATTTCTTAGTAAGTTCCTTTCTTGTGAGAAAGCTTTCCCTTATTGCAGAGAATTCTCTCATCAAGACAGAGGGAGAGGGGTGCCTTGCCCAGCCCAAGGAATTTTGTCCTTGGCCAGCCCAAGGACTCTTCCTCCTGCCAGACTCCAAAGATCCATACCTCTGTCATCTCCCTCCCTGTCCAGTATACTCCCTGTACTTTCTCATCCATAGCTCCCAAAGACACCTGCATCTTTAGATTACCTCATAAGTGTCCCTGGCATTCCTTTCCCATGCCCTTTTCCATATAAACCCTAGCTCCATCCTCAGTCTCTTGAAGGTTCCTTAAGAATCCTTGCCCATTGAAAAGCGTAACAATAAATCTTTGCCACCTTGACTTAAAGAATGCTTGAGTCTGTGAATTCATTCCAGACGACCCCATCCAGTACTCCAGTCTTTGAAGGGTCTCAACCTCTCAGACCACAACAATGTCAATGTAAAAGTGGTCATAAGGATAGGTGCTAAACATATATTGAAAATTTTGCATTAGGAATAAGTAGTGAGAGACCAAAGGCTTTTAAATAAACATAAGTTGAACACCTATGTATTTTGAGTGTTTTTTTTTTCTGAAAAACAAATTGGGAGTCACTGAACATGATGAGAATGAAATAATGTAACCAAAGAAAGGAAGACAAAGATAAGAGAAACAGATTACATTTTGACAGGAGATGACTAGTTACACATATGTAAATCATTTCTCCATAAGTATTTTCGTAATGTTAGATTTCCAAGATGGTAAAGCAATTACCAAAATCTATAACAAACTAGAAGTAGGAATAAAAATTAAAAGATATGGCATGAAATTGAAAAAAAATATTTCCAACTAGACATGTTTTAATGAGATAGTGAAAATGAAAAATGGGAAATGAATAAAAGAACAGAATTTGACATAAAACTATTAACATTTCCTAAGGATATTTAATATATAAATAAATAATCATACCAAAGAGCAAAACTGTCTAAGAAATTCCTTCAACTAATAATCATAGATGAAAAATGGAAAAGATCTGTAAAGACTTTTAGACCAAACTCTAACATCATAGTCCTCAGTTTGCTCTATGAGGAAGTAAAATTAGCATTAAGGAAAGGAAGGATGGGAAAAGCAATTACATGAGAGCCTATAGGAGCCCCATGCTGGAAGTCACATAGTTGACTCTAAAGTATCTGAAAGAGGAGAAGATACCAGAAAAAAAAAATCTTTGAAAAGAATAAGGCTTATTTTTCCTGCCTCCCCCAATGACTGAAATATATCAATAACTACAAATCCATATGACTACTTTCCCATATCTATAACACTCTTTATAAAAATAACCTATACATGCAACATGGGCCTCTTTCATGAAGGTCGTAAGTAGGAAAATAAGCTCGCATTTTCAAAAGATATTCATAGGCCTAGAGCTGGAAGGGACCACTTTCCGCATGCAATAAAGAGGGCTAGAGTAAACATGAGGAGAATTTTTTGTAAAAAGTTATGTGAAAGATGTCATCAGAGAGCTGTATGACTGAAAAAAGGAGGTGTCCTGTTCATTTAGTAAGAGTGAGGGAAAACTTCTTTTCATGAAACTTCAGGAAATTCTGAGGAAAGACCACAGCATGGTGCATAGACCACATATACTGTCAGAATAATAGGATTGGAGAGTTGGAAGGTATCATAGTGTTCATCAAGTACAACCTGCATGCTAATGGAATCCCTACTATATTGTACATGACTAGCAATTTTTCAGCTTCTATTCAAAGACCTCCAAAGATGGGGAAGCTATCATTTCTTGCCACCAATCATTTCACTTTTGGATAGGTCTTATAGTCAGGAAGTTTGTTACCTCCATCAAGCCTAAATTTGCTTGTTGGTAATTTCCATTCAGTGCTCCTTGTTTGGCCAACCTCCCTTCCTGGGGCCAAACACAGTGAATATAATCTCTTCTCCACACGAGAGACCCCCTCACCCCCAAACACTTGAAGACAGATTTCATGTGTTCAATTCTTCCTTTCTCCAGGATAAACATGCCCAATTCCATAGTCATTGACTCAAGAACCTTCACTAGGCTGGTTAACCTTCTCTGGATGCTCTTTAGTTTATCGATGTCCTCCTCATGTCATCATGCTCAGCATTGGACATAATACTTTAGATGAAGTCTGATTAATGGGAGGGTATGGACAAAATTTGTACAAAGAGAAAGGAAATATGATGGGCATTGTAGGATGGAGTACTTATTTAATCATATCCATCAAAGTATTAGAGTCTGGACTTAATGCATCATCATCAGAGGGACTAAACATTTTATTGCTACACTATTTATGTTTTCATTAATTTCTTTTTTTTGGAAAATATAATAGTCCATGGACTATATGCAATATGAAGCCTATGGAGTTCCTGAATTAGAAAGATAAAAAATGTAAAGAATACAACATTTGGTGTCAAGATACTTGGAATTTAGTTCTAACTCTGCAAACACTCAATAGCTATATAATGTTGAATGTATCATTTCCCCTTTGTGGGCCAGTTTCCTTAGCCATAGGATGACACTCTAGTTTAATTAGATAATCTCTAAAGTTCTTTCTCCCTCTAACATTGTTGTTCTATCATTTTTATGTCTTTGTAAAATATACAATAAATATACATAACTGTATTTACAGAAATAGTATATAGGCATAAAGTATATGCAACCCAGGAGGAACATAAAATATTAATGCATAAATGTATCTCATGCTGAAAAATTTAGCATCTTGTAAGAACATACAGACTATTGTTTTGTCTTTAAGAGAAAATAGAGAATATCATTTATTATTTTCATCAACAAAATAATTATGTAATGAATGAACAGTTCCCTGAAGAAGTTGGGCACAACTGAAAGGACTCAATAGCAACAACAGATATATGCAAGTCTCTCATTACAACAGAATTACAGGATATCAGAGTTGGAAGTAAGTGGATCCCATAGGTCACTATGACAAAACCTTAGTTTTCTAATTACAAGATGGATTTAAAAATATTGTTCAAAGGACTATCTACATCTTAAAGTTTCTTTTAGCTCTAAATCCTATGACCCTATTTGTGGTCCTAGTGTAGGTAAGAGATAATGAGGTACTACTGAATTAGGATGATGACAATGTGAATGGGAGCAGATGACTCACAAACTATAATTTCAACCCTAAGCTTTCGCTGAATATCAGTCTTACATATATTTTTTTCCTGTAGTGGGTGTTATAAATGGTCTTACTTTTAGTCAGTGGTATATGTGACTATGGTAGTCCACTTCATAATGACACTGATATATTAAGTTCTACTAATAAGAATAATGGATGATCCAAATTCTGAGGTGGAACTAGATTCAGTAATTGCTTATCATGTACTGAAACTCTCACTATGACTCCTACCTTGGGAGATTCTCTCTAAGGAAAAGTCAGTCAGTGAACAAGCATTCATTAAGCATTTACCATGTGCCAGGCACTGTACTGAGTGCTAGGGATACAAAGAAAGGCCAAAATGCAGTTCCTGCCCCCAAGGAGCAGTGCAGTAAAGATGGAAGGAAATATTTCCATTGAGTATTGCAATACTTTCTCTTTCCATGCTAAGTTAAAAGTTATCTTTGAACTATATCATAACCTCTTATAATCTCTTCATTTGACAAAGTTTCGATATGTTTTTTCCCTTGGTAACTCTTGTGAAAAACTTTACTGTAAAAACTCTGCCAGTAAGTTGATAAGTATTAATTAAGCACCAACTCTGTGTCAGGTATTGTGCTAAGCACTGGGAATACAAAGAAAGGCAAAGGTAATCCTTTCTCCTCAAATAGTTCACAATCCTTTTTCTTCTCCTTGCCCAACCCCTTTAAGATAACAATAGCTTCTCTAAAGGTATATTATGAATTGTCATGAAAACCTGCCACTCTTCCTAAGATAACAGTCCTCTCTGAAGGTTGTTGAATATGTCAAGTCCCAGATAAATAGAAAAAAAATCAAAAGTTGAGGAAAACTGTGCATGAACTCTGTCACTTGTATCATGTTTAATCAGCACTCCTTCCCCAATACCTGAAAACAAACAAACAAAAAAGTTTTGAGTCAGATAAAAGAATGTGACTTGACAGTCAGAAATGAAGATTTCCCTCCGCAAAAACAGGAACAACCCAGCCTCACACCAAAGCGTAGTCTGCCCTACGATAGCTTGGGAGTTCATTGTTGGTGTGTAAATCTGTAGACTCATCACTGATCTGGGAGAAATATTATATTCATTCTTAGTCTAGAATCCTTCTCTATTCTTCTTGGGCCATCTATGCAATGCCTTTTTAACAAAACTTGCTTCCGTATAAAATGTATCTATTGGGTTTTGCTTTCACTTTTTAATGACTCAGTTATAATACCACATAGCCATCATTTAAAAAGGATTCGCTGCTAAATATTGGGGAATGTATGAAAGAGAGATAAATTCTGCACTCTTTGAAATCATCTTTGAGCAAAGGGTTTATGACCTCTCCTCAAGGATGTTGTGGAGGGGAATCTTGTTTGAAGTATATTTTGGATTAGGTGAAAGTTAGTCACAGTCAATCAATCAGTCAGTCATTTGCCCACTTGGTCAGTCATTCAGTCTCTATGGTGTGTTACAGTTCTGAGGTTTAAGGATATCATGACATACAAATTGTCATGTGAAAGACATGATGTGAATCTGTGGGCACTACTAGCCTATTCTTCTGGTATAAGCTTTGAGATTAACCAGTTACAAAAGCTCACATTTATAAAGCATTTTAAAGTTTAAAAGTAATTTTCCTTATAACAACTCTATGAGATGGGTAAAATGCTAGTAGGTGAGGACAACTAGATGGTACAGTGGATACAGTTCCAGGCCTGAAGTCAGGAAGACTTATCTTCTTGAATTGAAATCTGTCCTTAGACACTTATAAACTGTGCGACCCTGGACAAGTCATCTAACTCCGTTTGCTTCAGTTCCTTACCTGTAAAATGAACTGGAAAATGATACTCTAGTATCATTGTCAAGAAAACCCTAAATGGGGTAACAAAGAGTCAGGCATGACTGAAATGAGTGAACAACAGAAAGTGTCATTTCTCCCCATCTTACCTACAAAGAACATGAGATGTAAAGAAACTCAGTGTCTTGTGCAAAGTCACATACCTTGAAAACAGCAGAGTTGGTATGATAGTTTGAGACTCAATAAATATAGTCATCTAGTAGTCCAGGAATAATATTTGAAAGAAATTTTTAAAAATTAAGTTATTCAACAGTTAACAAAAGCTTAACTTAGCTTTTAGCATAGAAGGGATACTTGACAAGGAAAACTCATAGCTATCAACTCAAGTAGAAATGGGCTACCCTTTGCCTCCGTAAGATAACTCATTTTGTCATCAGGGAATGTAAACTGGGATTTTTTTTCTTAAAGGGTATTGTGGCCATCCTTGGAGATTTTGAAGGCTCAGAAGACTATCAGGCTATTGACATCACCTTTCATCATTTGAGTATAAGGAAACCATTAGAAGCTCAGAGAGCTCTTTCCATTGTTTGGCTTACAGAAAACAATGGACAACTCAGAAAAGGCAGCTTTATTCAGCTGAATCAATGAGAGGAGTTCTCAATACCTATCTTTCTTGAAACCTTCTAGGATTGTAGTTGAATAGATTTATTTTTGTTTATTATTGAATGAACTGCAATTGTATCATTTTGTTCCAATATTGAACATTATATACCAAAGTACTGGTCTGTCAGCCACAGTTCAGCAAAACAAATTCTAAATGGACCTGAATCCAAATATGTGAGTTTTTTATGCTCTTAGGTGAATAGGAAATCACTTTGATATGGCTTGAAGCCACCTGGAAGCTGTGTCAAAAGCTAGGCAGTTTAAGACTTAGTTCCCTGGGCCAGTCTAGTTGTAGGGAGAATTTTCTTGGTTTTTAAGAAGAAGAAAAAAAAAGAACTAGCCTAATCTACATGGATGGAGTAGGGACTTTGCCTTCTCACAGCTGGTATTGGAAATTTAAAAAAAAAAATCAAACACTGTATTAAAATTCAATCAAAAACTTTTTAGCTGAGAATTGAATTGTAACAAGTTCGATATAGAATAAATGTGCTTATAGCAATATAAATGGAAGGTGGCAGAGTACACAGAGAGTTGATCTTGCATATGATAAAACCTGGTATCATTTCCTGCATCTGATGTATATTAATTGTGTAATCAAACCAGGACAAGTCACAACTATACAGTGAGTCTGTCAGCTCTCTGAGATTATAAACTACAGAGATACTGCTGTTTGCCTCAGTGGAAAATGTTCCATGCTTAGAGTTTTCTACATCTATAGAAAATACAATGTGTTGTTATTAAACCTGAGAAGTGGGAAGAGTCCTCTCTACTTCTACATGCTGTTGAGACTACTGCATCACTAAGTTTTTTGGTGTTCTTAACCCTTGGCATCTTTTGGTCTTGGTCTTAGTTCATCAATAAAATTGTATCTAGAAATTAACTACATATTTTCTTTTTCCAGAACCTTTTTTATATATCATAGATCCCTTTGGTAGTTTGGTGAAGCATATTAACCTCTTCTCTGAATAACATTTCTAAATACATAAATAAATATCTGTAGAAAATTAAAAAGAAAACCAATCATGTTGAAATATAGTTTAATAAGATATATATGCGTGTGTGCACGCATACATTCTTGCTTGCTTGTGTGTACACACTTTAAGAAACTCTGCTCTAGAGAGAGAAGTATTTGATGGGGACTATGAGACTATATGTTATAGTCCATAACAGGGATCAGAGGAATCCACAATGGGCAAATCTATCAGTAATGAATTATATAAGAATAAATCTTAGAAATATGACACATGTATTGCTGTAAAGAATATTGCCTGTCCTAGGCCTATTTAATAGAGCAGTTAGAGGGCACAGTGGATAGAAATCTGGGCCGAGAGTCAGGAAGATTCGTTTTCCTCAGTTTGACCTCAGACACTTACTAGTTGTGTGACCCTGAAAAAGTCATTTAATGACATTTGCCTCAGTTTCTTCATCTGTAAAATGAACTGAAGAAAGCAATGACAAACCACTTCAGTATCTCTGACAAGAAAACCCCAAATGGGGTCATAAAAAGTCAGACATGACTGAAACAATGGAACAACAACAATAAGGCCTATTTAGACATTTCTGGTTTATATGCACATGAATCATCCTTAGACAGAGACAAACACAGAGACAGAAAGCTATTAACTTAGGTCTATCCTATATGGCACAGCTCTATGTCAAACAGATCCAGGAAAATAAGCAAGAGTGATAGAGGACCAAAGTTCTTCCTAGCCAATGGACAGAGAAAGAAGAAAGCAGACCTCCTAGGTTTCTGATCTCTTCACAGATGGAAGGCAAAAGCAAAAAGGTCAGAGCAGAGTCATTAGGCTCTCATTCCCTCAGAAACCTACAGTCAACAGAGGTTGATAGGAAGGAGCATCAAGGACCGAAACTCTAGAAACCCTGCCTCCTACCTTCAGTCCAACTAGGTAAGCTCCATCATATGTTCCCTCTCATCTTTACCTCCTTAGAGGTAATATTGACATTGAGAACTACATTTACAACTCTGTCAACAAGGTCAGTGTGGAAGGAAGTCTGTCCCCAGTTAAGTGAATTGAATTCAATGCCCTTCTGGAGGGCCACAATGCTAACTCAAGTGGGTCCTGCACTAAATCTATGGTAGGAAGTTGACCCTTCTGCCTGTGACCTATTGGAGAACATTCCTGTCTTGCTGGAAGGCAGGTGGGGAAAGGATAGTCTTTCCCACTGTTCTCTTCCTCATTTAGACAATACAGATGGTGCTAGCTCTTTACCAAGAAAATTATGGACCATGTTCCAAGGGACACTTTGTAATAGTGAAAGGAGATAAGGAAGAAAGTGGTTTTTAAGTGGTTTATGAATTTGGCAAAAGGAGAAAGTTTAATTGTGCTGTATAACGATGAAATATTCCAAATTTGATATAAAAATAGATTAATGTCATTTGGAAATAACAAATGTCAAAAGCAGAAACAGGATCATCAATTCTTTTTTTCTGCATTGTTGGTCCCTTGTGTTTCCCTGACACATCCATTTTCCCCCATACTGTTTTGTAGTCTGTGCTGAGTCTGGTTGCTTTCTTTTCCCCCACAAAAGACTCCTAGTTTCATCATGTCCTGGACATACGGTGACAAGGGAAATATTCCATTCCATCAGCATTCCATCTGTGCTGAGTTGTACTTTTCCAACAGTGCTGTTATTGAGGACTTTGGAAAGCAGCTCTCTAGCTTTTTCTAGACCACGGATGCCCTTACCAGTCATTTTGGCTGCTGACATATGCCAATACTGATTGTCAATATTAACATGCTTTTAATACTCTTCTGACTTTTTTCTCTTTTTTTCCCCTGAAAGTTGTCAGCATAGATGGAATTGTTCCTTTTGCAAAGCAAACCCCAGTGATGCTGGCTTGCATATAGCATTGGATCATGCTGCCAAATCACTGCTGACTTTAATAGGGAACAAAGTCAATGCTGGCGTTTGCTGGACTTAATTTAATAATAGGTGATAAAGTCAGCATTCAGTAACAACAATAGAGGGGAAAAGTGACCACATATCATAGGAATAAAGGCAATGTTCTAGGCCAGAATACTAGTTAGTATCTCCATTTACCACCCCCTTATTTCTCCTCCATCCAGAGAATGACAACTGTATTTCTGTACAATAAATGTATCATTAGAGCAGCCTTTTATAAATGCCTTCAAAAGTTCATGCCAGCATTTGGTTTGAGCGTACAAGTTTTAGCACATAGACAGTGCAGAATATTCTCAAACTGCCCATCCTGCCCCAAACTCTCTGCTGATCTCCAGTCTTGCATCTATAACTGCCTTTCAGGTATCTCCAACTGAATGTCCAGTAGACATCTTAAATTCAATATGTCCAAAAGGAAACTCTTTATCTTTCCTCCTAAAACCTTCCTACCCCTCATCTTCCCTATTACTGTCTAGGGGAACACCATCCTCCTAGTCTCTCAGGCTTAAAACCTAGGAGTCATCTTTGACTCCTCACTTTTTCTCATCCCCATATGTAATCTTTTGTCCAGGCCTCTTAATTTCAGCTTCTCAGCATTTTTCTCTCCCCTCTCCAATACATTTTCCATTCAGCTACTAAAGTGATTTCCTAAAACATAAGTCTGATCATGATAGGTTTGGAGGGATACGTAACAGACAGGACAGTACACTCAATCTGTGTCCCACTTAGTGGACCTTAAAAGGGAATGATTTCACCCTCTCTATTTCTCTTATTTCAACTCTACCAGTTATCAAGTGGCTCTTACTCAATAGCCTCCCCTTGTGTGTATTGGCAAGGAGCAACATATTCCCCCCATCTCACTGTAATAGTTGTCAGCACATTACAACTAACACAGTGTGGCTTAGCTAAGTGAACTGAGCTCGGTCACTGGGGTTGCTGACTGCTTTTACCTTGAATATAGGTAAAAAATATCGATCCTGAGATGGACACATCTATGTAATATTGATCTCCTTTGCCAAGTTTTCCTTCTATGTAAAATGAATATTATGGGAATTCAGGTTAGTAGCATCTATTAAAATGCTTCAAAGGTTTCTTTTTATGAACCAATGTTATGTTCAAGTGGTTATTGGCAACGGTTCATGCTATGATAATGATCTGGTGAGACTGTAGTTTATTGGTTGAATTCTCCAGAATAATTTCCTATTTTTATTTCCAGAGTAAGGTTTTGTTGGATGTCAGTGTGTGAAAGGTAATGAGTTTCTGATGCATAATACTAGCCACCAGGTCATGTCTTGTTATTGCTACTGCTTGAATTCAGTAGGTGATAAATTTTTACAGCCTTAAGTGATATGTTGCACTATCTCTACCATTTCCTTACATAATAGACATTGATTACCAAGTTCAGGTTCCTTAAGGATAAATGTTCTCTAGTTTCTGTTGGCAAGGATCTGGACCTCAATTGCCATTGTAAACCCTTTCATTTCCACAAACAAATCTGCCTGATGGTCATTCAGCAATTATTTGTCTACATGTTATTGGTTTAGTTTGTATGAATGTAGACTAAAGAAGGCCTTTTGGTTCCAATCCTGTATGTTAATCATTTTATAGGCCCCATCCAGAACTAATCCACTTTCAGTTACATTACACGATCCAATTTTATGTATCTGTTATCAGCCTTTTCTTACTGTAGTGCAGCTCTAGCGCATTTTCTCCAAGCCCACTCAAATTGGTGGAGTGGATCCCCAGAGCAAAATTTAACTCTGGGTGCTTAGGGTGTTCTGTTTTCATTTTTTCCCCTAGTACCATACTATAGCCCTCAAGCTTCCAGTACTATTTTCTTCTCTCATGATTACTGGCTGTTATAAATTAGTCAGCCAGACTTAGAAAAGTGAGATGTGTGTGTGTGCGTGTGCGTGTGTGTGTGTGTGTGTGTGTGTGTGTGTGTGTGTGTGTGTGTAGTTATAGTGGATATATCAGTGTCATTGTTTGTTTTTTTTTCATTTGTTTCATTAATTGGTATAATTTCTGTTTTACGTCACCTTGACTAGCACTCTATTACTTTGTCATTATCCTAACTTTTCCATTCCTAAGACTGTCATGGATAGTAGACATTGGACTCTGAGGATGTTATCATTATTTATTATTAATTATTATTAATATAATTGTTAATAGTAGTAGTAGTAGCAGCAACAGCCTAGGTAAACTCTGAAGGTCCTTATTTCAACTCCTTTTCCAGCCTACAAGTCAGGTCCCCAAAGACTGGTTATATCTCCCCCTCAGTGTTCTAATAATACTTTGAAAGATCAGGAATTATTTTCTAATTCCATCAGATTTTACCCTTCCCAGCCCCAACTACCATACTTTCCATCAAGATTATTAGTTGAAAAGATTTAGTTAGCTAACCTTCAGTAGCTTTTAAAAAGGGGGGTGTCTTTACTAAGATAAGAGTTGCTGATATAAACTCCCACATATCTGGGGGGGGAACACTTTCATACATACATACATACAGTACATAGAGAATCCAAGGGAAAATGAGCTCAATTTGAGAGAGTACATTCTAGAAAACTAAGAGAGGAGTAACTCACAATAACTTGTTGGAAGTGCTTTTGTCTAAATTGGTGGGGGACTCAAGAAGTTTTCTTTAAGCATGGTGAATCTTCTTGATTCCTGATGTAGACATTGTCACCACCTACCACAATAGGACTGATTAGAAGTTGAGAAATTCTGAGACTTAGAAGTTTGCAAGCTTCTCCTTGGGCCATAGAGGGAGAGGGAAAGAAGACCTTCTTAAGGCTTAATGAAGCCAAGGCTATTTCTTCTCTGCTGCTCCAACTCCAAGCCCTTTTTTTCCTGGAGAGATTTACCTAGGACCAACCAGAAATGTGGAGATATTTGCTCTAATTTTTGGAATTCCATCAATTCTCAACACGATTCATAATTCATGATAATCCCTGCAGATGACCATGTTTTTCATCTTATTTGAACATCTGAAAACAGTTCTTGGATAATTTATTCTAGTTTTAAGGCCTTTTACCACTTAGCCTAAAGCTTATAGGTATGTTCTCATTTAGTTAAAGTATCAAGATTACCCTTAGGGCAGCATAGGTGGCACAGTGAATAGAGTGCTGAGTCTATCTGGCCTCAGACATTTACTAATGGTATGACTTTGGGCAAGTCATTTAACCCTCTCTGCTTTAGTTTCCTCATCTGTAAGATGAGCTGGAGAAGGAAATGCTAATTCCTCCAATATCTTTACCAAGAAAACCCCAAATGGGATCATGAAGAGTAAGACATGATTGAAATGATTGAACAACAAAATCAAGATTACAATGGAGATGGGCAGTCTTGAGTCCAATTACAATTATTGTTGTTTGAGTACAGTTGTAATTGAGTACAATTAAAATGATTGTTGTTTTAATTGTTATTGTGATGATGATGATGATGATTAAAAAGGACATGGAGCTTAAGTCAAGTCTTATTGAGAAATTAAGATTATAAAAGAAATTGAGAGTTGAATAGTATCTAAATGGTATGATGGATAGATTGCAGACTTGGAGATAGGAAGACCTGAATTTGATTCTTGCTTTAGACACTGCCTAGATGTATGACCCTGTGCAAGTCATTTAACTTCTTTGTGTCTTAGTTTCCTTATTTGTAATATGAGACTCAGTGGCCTCTAAAATCTTTTCCACATCCAAATCTAAGATTCTATTAATGAATTCCAGGCATGGCTTTGCTTTTGATGGTGTTGAGGAATGTTCAGAAACTTAAAATAGAATCTGACGTTCATAAAATAGATAATAGTTCAGTTTGGCTGGAATGCATTTCTGACAGATGGGTATTTTCAAATGTTATTTCATGTATGTCTCATAAATAATCTCCTTTTAACCTTCAATATGCAGATGCATGGGTGTGAAAACATTTGAATGGAATTACAAACATTGGAGAGCTAAGTAGAAATACAGAGAAGGGTAACACAAGAATTGAATATTTTTAAACATTCCAGTATTTGGCTCATTTTCTAGGATGTCTCAGCTACCACAATTGGCATGATATTGTTATATAATTACTTCATTCTCAGTTTTCAAAACTTACAGATACAATAATAAAGTAAGTTTGGGGCAGTAAAATGTAGGTAGATGTTTAATAACTGGCTCTCTAGAAAATACACACATATGTTGTTATTGCTGTTTAATCATTTCAATAGTGTCTGACTTTTCATGACCCCATTTGGGATTTTCTTGTCAAAGATATTGGAGTAGCATATCATTTCTTTCTCCAGTTCATTTTACAGATAAGGAAAATGAGACAGATTGGGTTAAATGACTTGCTGAGGGTCACACTACTAGTAAGTGTCTCAGGACAGATTTGAACTCAGAAAGAGGAATCTTTCTGACTTTAGGACTGATTCTCTATACACTGTGCCAGCTAGCTAGCTAGCTAGATGCGCATGCACACACACACACACACACACACACACACACACACATGCATTTTAAAGATTAATCTGCATTATTAACATTTTTCCATCACTTTCTTAAATTTGGACAATCAACAACACAATAAATCAAGCTCTGATTTATATCATTTGCTGATTTCTGAGGTATACAGGCTAACACTGAAGTTTAAAAAATCTACTCTGTCAAGCCAGTTTGAGCAGGCTCTAGCAACCTCCTGATTTCGAGAGAGAAAAAAAATTGGAACCTGAAGGGCAAAAGGGACTAGCCTAGGTGGAATTATAAAAGATAGGTTTGGCCAGAAAGCAAATGACTTTTCACTTCAGAGCCTTTGTAAATTTTTTTTCTTAAGAAAAAAATAAAGTCCCCCCAAAGCCTTTTTCTGATGTCAGTGTAAAAGAGTAGTTTTTGAAGAATAACTAAATATGTAGTCACAGCCTAGCAAATAGTAAGTCCCTAGATGGAGACAAGCCTTTGTTTCAGGAATCCAAGGGCAATTAGATTTGGGAGTAGAGGCTGGCTGAAGACTAAGGAAGTCAGCTAGCAAATACTAAACAAATAAAACAAACAAACACAATAATGCTATATTTCATTTCGTTAAATTCCATTCACACTTCTATCTCCCTCCATCAATAAGGCAATGGCCAATGGAGCTTAGCAACCCTTTTTTCCAACTTAAGGCTACCTCTAATGTCCATCCTGCCTAGTTATTACTTAGTGGAAAAAGTTAGGTAATGGAGGAACACAGGATAATTTGGTCTCCATTAACACCATCCACTATCTCCTGTCCTGAAGATGACCCTAGGCTGGGAACACTATAAGGAAAGCACTAGGCAAGATTGGAAAATATGCCACTAAGAGAGAACAGAAGAAATGAAGTTACTTTGAATGCATTCTAAATTCAGATTTATATTCATGGTGCTAAGAACACATTCAGAGCTTGGACGACAGCTGCCCATTGCACATTTTGGTGCTTTACCATTGCTCCTGATCATTTTTCCTAGGTTGCTTACACTTTAATCTTGCCTAGAAGCAGATGATTCTTTAGCTTAACAGTTACTATTGTAAAGAAGGGAAAAGCCTATAAAGGAAAAATAGAAAATATTTATATGGTTCTGGAAAAGTAAAATTTTTATCTAAGCAATATATCTTTTTTTAAAGCATACTTAGGAGGATTCTTTTGTTTGGATAAACATAGTAAATATTGGTAGGAACAGCTGCTCAGAGACCTCCCTCAGCCCCAGATCTCTTTGTCTTTTTCTGCTTCCTTTTTGCTTTGTTGGTCTTTTTTCACATGGGATGAAGATATTGATATTTCAGTTCAGACAGGAAGAGGTTTCCTAACTACTTTGGGGAAACACAATTTAAGCCACTCTTCCTAATGAGAGAGGAAGAAAAATCTTACTTTTATCTCTTATTTATGGATTTTTTTTGCACATTGAAAGAAATATAAATTACTGAAAAATATTTACCATCAGATAACCTTATGGAGAATAAAGTGCGTTTTAAAAATGGAAAATTCCTGTTGGTTTCATGATATGGGGCATTGCACATATTTTCTGTATAGTGTGGTATCCTTACTAAGAAGACATCTCTGCCCTGGACTCACATACACAGTGACTAAATCAGGTTTAGTCCTAAGGTAATATGGCCCCTAATGAAAAAAAAAATACTATACTTCTTATATTTCATTCTTTGACTAGTTTGGAGTTACCTAGTTCCTGGGGGTGCAAGTGGATAATTAAAACTTAGGTTTCGTTCATGTCTAGGGTCTCCCGAAACGGAAATGTATAAAGATATTCAAAGTACAATATGAATCAGGTATGGGACAGATATTCACTCCCTAGAAACAAAAGAAATACCAAACACAAGATTCCCTCTGTGCACATTGAGAGTAACATATACTTACACCTGGTCTCATACTCTACTGAGAGGTTGAAGATTAAAATATTGAAAAAATAAATCATCTGACAGTGCTGTCAAATATAAAATTTTATATTTTACATTAGCCTTGCACTACCCAAACAATTCCCTCCAGATAGTTCTGGATACTCTAACCTGAAAGGTCAGAGATGAACCTGACATTTCTCCAAAAACTTCAGGAAAAACATAAAAAAAGGCAATAGATTGAATAATTATCTAGAAATTCAAAGAGAAACAACAGTAAGCACTGTCATTCATGCCAGGATAGCACTAAAAGAGATTCCATCAAGGAAGATAGCATAAGCACAGGTAAACAGGTTAGAAGCCTATCTGTGCTGTCACCAGAGAAAATTCAGTGGCACCTGAAGCCTGTGGTACTCTAGTCAAGAATGCTTTTATTCTTTGGAAATGAAAGAAGTTCACAGTGTTCTGAAAGTGACACTTGCAGGAGGCCTGAAAACTGAAGAGTTCTCTCTAAGAATGATTCAGGGGTAGTTGGTTGGAACATAGCATAGTTTTAGTCCAGGAAGTCAGGCACAGGGCTGGGAGAAGGATGAAAACAGGCTCACAACGTTACTCGCCATTAGAAGGGGCATGAGGCTCACCTTGAAGAGGAATATTCCAGGATGAGCAGGCCCCTGAACTCAGACAATCCAGGGGATCCTATAGAACAAAGCCCTCTGACTCTCAAAAATCTAAGGGCCTAAAACCTGCTCTGAACTTAGATACATCATGACTAGAGACCAAAAAATTGGGGACAGAAGGAAAAAGTTACTGACCACTCCATCTAATATTGTGAAAGGGTGGAGGGCAAGAGCCTTGCCGTGGCACAAAGTACTCAAACAAGAAATGAGGATGGATATATGGGTAAACAGAAGACACTGAACACAATGGAGAAACACTATCAGTCAAGAGAAGAGAACTAGGAAAAAAGAAGAGTATCTTCATAGCAAGCAGATGAAGAGCCTCAGGGAAAATAAAATGGCTTGGTCATGAGGATTTCAAGAATGGTTGGAAAAAATGAAACAAGTTATCAAAAATGCAATTACAAATAAAATAAGAGCTCTCAAAGAACAGATAGGAAGTATAATAAATAGTTTTGATATAAGGTCAAAATCCTTATCTAAGTAACAGAATTCCTAAAAATGATGATGGAGCAAATAGAACTCAGTAACTCCAGGAGACAAAAAGAAATATTAACAAAATAAACAAAAAATAGTCATATATTACAAAAATTACTAAAAATGCAAACATAGGAGTCAGAAAAAACCAAGAAAGGCAAATATTTTGAACATTTGGAAGATTCTAAACAAGGTTGAAATGTTCTCTATTCAAATAGAAGCAGAAAGAAGAAGGGCAGTTGGGTGGTACGGCAAATAAAGTATGTGGCCTAGAGTAAAAAAAAACTCATTTTTGTTAGTTCAAATATGCCCTCAGACACTTATTAGTTGTGACACTCTGGTCAAAACCCTCAACCCGTTTTTGCCTCAGTGTCCTTGTTTATGGAACAAATTACAGAAAAAATAATGATACGGTTTTCATAACTAGATAGGAAGAGAGTTCTTGACCAACCAAGGAAATCACAGTAGATAAAATGTATAATTATAGTAACATAAAATTGAAACATTTTAGTCAAATAAAATCATTGCAATTAAAATTAGGAGGTAAACTCTTAGCAGGGGGAAAAAATCTTTGTATATGCAAAATATATGAACTCAAGAAGAAAATAGCAAAACCACTATAATATCTTTGCCAAGAAAACCCCAAACGGGGTTATAAAGAATTGGACCCCTCTAAACAATAACAAAAGAAAAGAAAAGTGCCCATTTTGTATTCTGATGTCTTTAAGGGACAAAGAGGGAGTTAGGACAAACTTGGGTACTGGGTATGGTTTTGTTTTTTCTTAGGGTTCTTCAGAGAGGGAAAAAATAAAATCAGATAAAAGTATGTTGGTGTTTTGTTGATTAATGGTATCTTTTTGACCCTATTTGGAGTTTTCTTGGCAAAAGTATTAGAGTGGCTTGCCATTTCCTTCTCTAGCTCATTTCACAGAAGAGAAAACTGAAGCAAACAGGGCTAATGAGCTCCATGTATACTAGTGTCTGAAGCTGGATTTGAACTCAGGTCTTCTTGACTCCAGGCCTGGCACTCTATCCAATACATCACCTAGGTGTCTTAAAAGGTATATTAGGGAAGAAATGAAGGAAGTTACTTTTTTTTGTAAATGAATTTTGCGTGAAACTAAAAAAAGTAGAAAAGCAACAAATCAAATCAAATCAAATAAATATAAAAGAAATTTTCTGAAAGTAAAGAGAAAATGAAAACAGACCTCTACTAAATTGTTTAATGAAAGTAGATTTAAAAATATATAAATATAGCTCATTATGCAATGTTATTTTTAAAAGATGAAAACTAAAGTGTTAACATAAAAATTAAAAGATAATTCATAAAAATAAAACTATAATTTTAAATAATTATTTTGATTAATTATAGGCAAATAAAACTCTTAAATTATGTGAAATATATGACTATATACAAAATAATAACATATCTAGATTAATTAAATGTGGAACAGAGAAATTATAATCCAGGAGAAAAGAATTATGTGATTATTACATCCAATGCTTCTTAAAGACCATTGAGTCAAATACCCTAATTTTGGAGATGAGGAAATTGAGGTTGGGAGAAGAATAGTGATTTGCCCAAGGTAAGTGTCTCAGATAGCATTTGATTTAACAGTATTTTATCCACTGTGCCACTTTGCTTTTAAATTGAACAAGCTATAAATCAGCTCCCAAAACGTGTGAAGGAGACAGGACCAGATGGATTTTTAAGTTAATGCTATGAAACATCAAAAAAACAGTTAAGTCCAATATTATATAAATCAAGGACTTGATATCTAAATCAGAAAAAGACAAATTAGAGAAATAAAAATAGTATAAACCAGTTTCATCAATGATTATAAATGAAAAAATATTTAATAGAGTATTATTGAAGTGACTATGAGCAACACATTAAAATTTCATTTAATATTACCAGAAATGCAAGAAAGATTTAAGTACAATCAAGTCAACGAACATTTATTAAGTACCTGCTCTATTGCAGGGACAATGCTAACACTGGAGGTATAAAAAAGACAAAGAATAATTTCCTCTCTTAAGAAATTCACAGTACAGTTAGGGGAAAAGATACAAACGACTATGTACAAACAAGCTATATAGAGGAAAAATTGGATATGATCTCAGAGAAAATGTACTAACATTAAGCAAGACTAGGAAAACCTTGAAGACAGAAAGTGGGTGAGACTTGAGGGAAGTCAGGGAAGGTAGGAGGTAGAGTTGAGGAGTGAAAATTCCAGGATTCAGTAGTATGAAAATTCTGAACATAACATACTATATTGATAGTAAAAACTATCAAAATTGTTATGTTCAATGGAATGGAGTATCTACATAAGATCCAATACAGAGTGTGAGGTTTGATGAACCCACGGACTCCAATTACTGAGGCAAATATTCACTATTCTATAAAATATTTCCGGGAAAACTGGAAAACATTTTGGTAGAAATTAGGTTTAGATTAACATTATAACATATACCATCATAATCTCCATTTGGATGTATGGCATATCATAAACAAATTACAGAAAAAAAGATATGGTTTTCATAACTAGTTAGGGAGAGAGTTCTTGACCAACCAAGGAAATTACAGTAGATAAAATGTATAATTATAGTAACATAAAATTGAAACATTTTACTCAAATAAAATCATTGCAATTAAAATTATGAGGGAAATTCTTAGCAGGGGAAAAAAATCTTTGTAACAAATTTCCCTGAGAATGATCTAATATCCTAAATGTTCAGGAAACTTAATCAATAAAGAACAATTCCCCATTTGGGAAAAAAATGGTACATATATATGAACAGACAATTCTCAAAAGGAGAACTGCAAGTCATTGCCAACAATATGAAAACAATGCTCCAAGTAATGAGGAGAAATGCATATTAAACACACAAGAACTTGGCAATTCTACCTCACATCTACCAGACTGACACAGATCACCAACGAAGGCCAATTTCAATTGTAGGAAGATCCCTGGGAGGACAGACACTCCAGTCTACTTTGGTGAATTTGTGATATGGCCTAGCCATTTTTCAAATAATTTTGAATTACATCTCCAAAGTCACTAAAGCGGGAATAACTTTTGTCTCATTGCTAGGCACCTATACCAAAGAGACAAAGGAAGGAGACGAGAGATGTGCATAAAAATGTTTATGTTGGGGCAGCTAGGTGGCACAGTGGATAGAGCACTGGCCCTAAAGTCAGGAGGACCTGAGTTCAAATTTGACCTCAGACCAAACGCTAGATACATACTAGCTGTGTGACCCTGGGCAAGTCACTTAACCCCAATTGCCAAAAAAAAAATGTTTATGTCAACACTTTTTTGGTAGCAAAGAGCTGGATAATAAGTTAGTACTCATCAATAGGGGGATAGTTCAATAAATTCTGGTATATGAATTCATAGAATATTGTTGAGCTATAGGAAATGATGAAAGGGATGGATTGAGAGAAATTTGGAATGTCTTGTATGAGATGATGTTGAAGGTGATGTGAGAGTGAAGTGAGGAGACCAGGGAGAACAATTTATACAATGATCTTTTAAAATAAAACTTCAAAGATTTAATAAAGCTAATTGATATAAGGACTAGCTATGCTTCTAGAAGACTAAATATGATGCATGTTTTCCACATCTTGGCTGAGAAGTATTGAACTAATGGATCAGAACGAGATATGTTTTTAAATATTCCCCGTGGGTGGAGGGTTTTTTGTTTGTTTGTTTTAGTTTTTGCTTGACCGATTATTTGATAGAAGCAAAAGAAAGTTGTGAAAGGAGTAATTTTTTTTTCTTTGAATACAGGTAGGTCAGGAAGAGAGTGACTCCAAAAACGGGAGAAAAGAAAGAACTTATCATGAATGAAACATTTTGAAAAATATATAAAAGTGAACAGAAGTTCAGAGAAAGACAAACAAGAAAGAGCTTTGGAACTAGGTTTTGAGTTTTTTTATGTTTTTAAAAAACTGCAATTTTACATATAATCTTTTTATGTTTTCATTCGTATAGGGAATTATTCATGTTTGTTGATGCTTGTCAAATTCAGAATAGTAATTATTTTTAAAAAAATGAAGAAAAAAAGCTAGATATCTGGCAAAGTGGGCCAAGGATTAGACTTTTTTTTTTTTTGTAGCCACCACCAACTCTAGCCAAGGAATCTAGGTCTCTGAACTCCTTGAACTCACCAGATTGCCTCCAAGGCTGGACATTTTTATAACAGGATCACTGTTTGACAGCTCTAGCTACCACAAACCCTTTATCTGCTGTTTTCATGGGGAAAGGAATATGTCCTTACTTCCACCTTTCACTGAAGAAGTTAGATTAGTCATGACATTATCTACGGCTGGAAAAGATAAGGATGAGGTGCTCCATTTTAGAGAGCCATTTAGTCATTGACTCTCCCTACTCAACTGCCAGAAAAGGGAATTGTTCCTCATTTCTAAGCTGAAGCCCCTTACTCCTGAGTCATAATGGCCAACCTGAAGCAACTAGGGAGTTTGTCATACAGCAAGTACCCAACTCATGAGTTAGCACATCTGGTCGGCTGGAAGCAGGCAATGCAGCTTAGTGGATTCCTGTTTGCACATTCAGTTAACTCTAACAGGACTTGTCCCCATCCCTCAACTTCCTTTCTTGCCATCACCTGAGATGAGGCTGTTGAGACTCATTTCCACACTCAAATCATAGCTCTCTCACATATAAATTATTTTTTCCCCTTCAAGACTGACCTTCATATTGATTTTTATCAGAGCTTTTGATTAGTACTGAGAAGTGCTAAGGTATAATGATGCTTTTGTAAGGTCAATAGTGAGACATTGGGGGATTAATATGGGTTTTCCTGGCAGGCATGGGTAGCACATTTAATTGGACAGATCCTACACTGATAGTCATTGGCTTCTGAATCAACAGCACTTTATACAAGGGAGTCCTTTGTACAAGGAAAAATGAAGTACAATCTTAATAATTCTCAAACCACTTCAAATCTTGAATGCTTTAAGGTACTGAAACTACATTTTGATTTATCTGATTTTGTCCAATTGCTTGATAATAATAAATCCCCAACATAGTACCCTGTAAAGTTATAACACGTTTTATTTGGTCTGAAGTGAATGTGAATTCATTCCCATCTTGAAACTCATTCCACCAATGGATCTCATTTGTTATTAAATGGTTGCTTATATGTGTCTGAGGCAGGACTAGAACCCTAGCTTCCATAAACAGTACTATTTACTGTCCTCTATTAAAGTTTTGGTCTATCTATCTATCTATCATCTATCTACCTTTCTACCTCTCTATCATTATTGTTTAACCTCAGCTGCTTATTAACCGTAAAGGTTGCCACTATGGCAGCTTTGTTTCATAATTTTTTTAAGGGGAGGACAGAGAAGCACATATTTGCTTTGTATTGTTTGATTCTGCAAAAAGTCTCAATGGACTCAAGAAGAAAAATTCTCTCACTTTCTCTGCCTAAGTCTCAGCTTCCTCCTTCATCTAATTCCAGTATATCTCTCCCAGAACTCCCTCCAAATAATAACAGAAGTCTTCCTACACTGCCCTCCGAGGAATGTGTTTTCTAAAACATCAATTTCTGGTGGATTCATCACAAAGCAGGGCTACAGAAACAAAGTACTCTGATGGCTTCCATTTCCCTGACCCCACTATTCCTCACCCTTGCCATTCTTCAAATGAACTGAATCAAATTATTGTTTTGACTTTCTCCAGAGGTTCTTATTGTGTGTGTGTGTGTGTGTGTGTGTGTGTGTGTGTGTGTGTGTGTGT
>NW_020954587.1:1289928-1295441 GCF_900497805.2 Vombatus ursinus | reverse complement strand
TGTGTGTGTGTGTGTGTGTGTGTGTGTGTGTGTGTGTGTGTGTGTGTGACAGATAACTCTGGCAGCCTCATGAAATCTATGGACACCACAAAAGGTTTTCAAATGCACAAAATGAAATACATGGGATTACAAGGAAGACAATTATATTAAATAGTTTCAAAATATAATTTTTAAAAGTTCATGGCCCCCCTAGCTTCAGAACCCCTGCTTGTAGATGCAGCTCTAATATTCTATTATAGTCCTTAGAGGCTACATCAATGGTCTCCAATTTGGATCAGAGTCAAATCAAATTAATGTGTGAGGACAATTAAGAAGTGAGCAAAGCGATAGGTGATTGGCTTGTAACACATTAGAAACTGGCCACATAGGTCAATGAGTTGGTCAAATAGGTAAAGCCTTGCAAAATTTTGTACATAGGAAGCCTTAGACAATGGAGTTGATACTCCATTTAAGTGAAAGGAAAAGTTTTCACTGTCTGGACTCTAATATCCTATGTTTATTCACTCCTGCCTCTCTTTCTAACTTTTTTCAGGTAACTTTAATTACCAGGCATACATTCATTCAAATATCAACCAAGTGATTAAATAAAGGGGCTTAGCAGAATAAAAGAGTTAGATTGTTTTTGTTGTTCAGGACTGCATGAAATTGGCATGTATAAATGGCACTGATTTTGTTCTGTGCAAACCTCAGAAGATGCTAACACAAGAAATATGGGAAATTAAAATCCATATACTACAAATCAACATAATCAGAAATTTTCCATCAGAAACCTATGCACTGTCTGTACTGAATTTGTTAATTAGCTGCAGTATGTGAGCGGCAAGACAAAATAAAAGATTTTGTTTCTATAGACAGATTGAGTCAATAAAACAAGCTCATAATATTAATTTGATTTTTTTCACTAATTCATAACTGGTTTAATGAAGTTGACCAAACCAATTGTCTGTCTCTGTATGTCTGTCTGTCTCTTTTGGTGTCTGTACCTCTGTCTCTCTGCCTTTCTCCCTCCTCTGTCTCTTTCTCCATCTCTGTCTGTCTCTGTCTCTGTTCATCTGTCTGCCTGTTTCCCTCTCTTCTCATGCACTCTGTTTACCCACACCATGGTATGGGGGGTGGGGGGGCACAATAAAAAAAATTGAGAAACTTGTAAGAACTTGTTTGCTGCTTCATGGAACTCTCAGGTGCTCTATGACAGAGACTATGGCAAAGGGAAATTTTTCATATGTAGCATGGCTTGTGATAGAATTCTCTAAATAATATCCAGTCTTCTTCCAGTATTTCACAATCACAGAATATTAGAGCTCAAAGAGGCCTTGAGAATCACCTTATTTTACAAATGAGGAAACTGAGAGGAAAAGATTAAGAGCCCATACATAACAAATGACATTTATGTAGCATTGTAAGTTTTGCAAACTGCCTTATAGATATTATCTCACCTGATGTTATCATGATTTTCTTGATAACAAAACTTGAGCCTGAGAGAGGTTAAATTATGTTTAATGTTTTCATTTATGTCTTTTATTTTTTCTGTCATCATAATTTTCCTCAGTATCCCTTATTCCCCTCCCAGAGAGTTATCCTATGTAACAACATTTTTAAACAGAAAAAAAGAAAAATGAGCAAAACCAATTAATACATTGATAAAGTCCCCAACATCTATGGACCATCCATCTCAATAAAGTAGTTGGTTGGAAGTGTCCTTTCATATTTCTTCTTTTGAATCATGCTTGATCTTTATCATTTTGCTTCATTCATGTTTGGTTTTATTGTGTGTGTTAAATTATGTTGTTATTGTTGTTGTTGTTACAAGATCTCACAATGAATATCTGAGGCAGGATGTAAACTCTGGTCTTTTTGACTCCAAGTCCAGTGCGCTATCCGTTACACCCTTATGGCCTCCCAAGGGATGAAAAGACTGGCCCAAACTAGGAAGTGGACAAGCTAAGACTTAATCTCTAAGCATTCTATTGACAAAAGCAATGCATTATCTCTTATGCCCTCCCTGCCTTCTTCCTGGAAATGCTTTTTAATTAGCATTTTGTTCTGTGACCATTTGCAACATGAGCAAATGACTTCTCTTTCTGTGGAGGTGGGCTACTAATATGAGACATTCTGCAGTTGCTGACTATTCTATACTAAGAAGAATTGGCTTCTGTGATGTTTCTGATGTTAGGGTTTATAGATGAGGTCATTGAATCCCACTGTTTTCACAGAAGCAAAGACGTTTCATCCCTGTCTCATTTAAAAGTGGAAAGAAGCTTCAGCCTTTCTATCTTAGACAACTTCACTGTATTGTTATGTACTGTGGTCACATTTTCAAAATTTAAGTGCCTTTGGAATAAAGTCCTGGAATAAATGTCATTTGTTATTTTTAGATATGAAATAGAAATGAACAAAAAGAATAGTTTTCTGAACAACTATGGTTTACTTTATTCATTTTTTCCACCTAAAAAACTGTCCTTTTTTTCAATTTTGTCCACTGACTGTGTTGTGATATAGCATGCTGGGCAATGTCTTTCCCATCACATTATATTATGTCACTCAGCAGGAGTTCTGCATTGCTGGATTGTACATCCTATTGTATATGTCAGACACTGAATTTGATTTCTTTTTCGCCAGTTATAACTGCATACAAAAATGGGCTCAGGTTAATCCACATACTCATAAAATGTAAGTTAATAAAGTCTGTTGCTGTGGATGTGAGAGTTTCATTGAAGCCAAATAAACTTGTCATTGCATCCAAGTCCCAGACTTAAACAAAACACCTGGAAAAATTCCAGATTTTGCAACTTTATTGCAACACAGATTTCTTGTAGCTCAGTGAGCAGTCCAAATAAACTTGTATACCACTTTTCTTAAGCATATAAAAATTCAATGTGTCACTGAATTAATTCCCCTTCAACAGAGTGGAGCATCTGAGTTGTTCATCATGTTGTGTTCTACTTGGATAAGTAGTTCAGTGGTCTTTTCAGAGTCCCTCTAGTTCATGCATGCAATTCTCCTCTTAAAAGGTTGCAGTGTTTTTATAGCCCACCAGAAAGAGCTCAAGTTGCAGATGCCTAGATTTCTCCTCTTTGCCACTGTCAGAATGTTAATTTCTAGTCATAACTCTGGCCAAATTCACAATTTAATCTAGACGATGAAATTGACTATTACTCAAAATATAAAACTGGGAAATGTTTGATCTATACACAACCCTATGCATTTAGTTTTTTTTTTTTCCCCTGAGAGCATCCTACTCATCATTTCTTATAGCAAAATAGTATTCCGTCACAGTCAATTAGCACAATGTAGTTAGCCAACCTTCAAGTAATGGTCATCCCCTTAATTTTCAAGTGTTTGCCACCACTAAAAGAACTGCTAACACATATTTTTGTACATATGGTTCCTTTTCCTTTTTTGTTTTTTATCTCTTTTGGGATAGAGACCCAGTAGTGGTATTGCTGGGTCAAAGGATATGCATGGTTTTATAGCCCTTTGAGCTTAGTTCCAAAATCTTCTCCAGAATGGTTGAATACATTCACAATTCCAAGAACAGTACATTAGTGTCTCAATATCCCCACATCCATTCCAGAATTTGTCATTTTCCTTTTCTGTCATATAAGCCAATCTGATAGGGTATGGGGTGGTAGCTCAGAATTGTTTTAATTTGTATTTTTCTAATCAATGGTAATTTAGAGCATTTTATATGTCTATAGATAACTTTGATTGATTTGTCTGAAAACTGTCTGTTCATATCCTTTGGCCATTTATCAGTTGGGGAATGGTTCTTATTTTTATAAATTTGACTCAGTTCTCTACATATTTGAGAAATGAGACTTTTATCAGAGATACTGACTATACTTTTTTCACAGTTATGATAATGGTGTATTTTCCTCTATCCTATTTTCACCCTATTGATCCTACTCTCCCTCTCTCTCTCTCTCTCTCTCTCTCTGTCTCTGTCTGTTTTTATCTCTGTGTCTGTCTCTCTGCCTCTGTCTCTGTCTCTGTCTCTCTCTCTCTATCTGTCTGTCTCTCCTCTTTCAACCTGTCCATTCTCAAATGTGCTTCTAACTACTGCCTCCCCCAATCTACCCTCCTTTCTATCACCCTTCTATCAGTTTCCACCTTTGCTGATCCCCTTCCCCTCCTGCTTTCCTGTAGGGTAAGATAGATTTCTATACCCAATTGAGTGTATGAAGTATTCCCTCCTGATCCAGTTCTGATGAGAGTAAGGTTCAAGTGCTCCTGCCTACCTCCCCCATCTTCCCCACAACTGTAAAAACTCTTTGTGCTTCTTTCATGTGAGATAATTTACCCCATTCTACCTCTTCCTTCTACCTTCTCCCAGTGCATTCCTCTTTCTCACCTCTTAATTTTTTTTACATGTCATCTCATCATATTCAACTCACATTCATGCACTCTATGTAGATTCCTTCCAACTGCCTTAACTGTAGGAATGTGCTCTACTTCCCCACCCCCTGCCCCCAGTGTTAAACACCTTTACTGATGACCTTCGAAGTTATCTTAGGCTGGAAGATTGTTTCACCACATCCTTTTAGGTGTTTTGCTGCTTCCAAATAGAATTTGGGAGAGCTCAGGTCAACCCCTGTCTTTTTTCAGTCATCTTGGCTCCACCCCTCCATCAAACACTTTATTGAACAAATTTGGAAAGGAAATAAGTTGCCTGCTCCTACATGGAGCCATCCGACAACATCTAGCACTCAAACTTTTTTTCCCATTTCACCCCATAAATATTTAGGGAGTGGTAGGAAGAAATTCCTGAATGATACATTTCCGTAGTTCCTGGAAAGGAGTAAGACAAGGATGTGAGAGGGACAGAGAGAAAACTATCTTTGGATTTTGGACAATAGAAAGAGAAAGCCAGGCTAGGGTGAGAGGAGGGAAGTACTGCAAGTCATTCTTCCTTTTTCAATTTACCATCCCACTATATTTTCAAAAGCTGGAAATGTCATACATCTTTATTCTCTTACTTTGCCTCCCAAAGTAGATCCCTGCTCCAATCCAGTCTTAGAGTCTTCTTATTAGTCCTGGGCTGCAACACCTTCAGTCATTGTCTAATAGAGTCACACAGTCTATAGTAGTGGTGCCAGCAGAATTTGTAACACCTGCATTTCTGAAGTCCATGTGCCACAGATGTCCGTAAGTCAATCAGTAAGCCAATTCTAGATTTTAATGTACAAATTCCCTGCCTATCTATTTTATTATTCCTTTGGGGAAGCTGGGTACCAAAGTAGATAAAGTATTTTACCTGGATTCTGGAACACCTGAGTTCAAATCTAGACTTATTAGCCACATAACCCCCAGACAAGTCACATAGCCTACTTCAGTTTCCTCATCAGTAAAACTGGCCTAATAAGAGCATCTACCTCCCAAGCTTGTTATGACAACCAAATTATATAATATTTGTCAAGCAACTAACACAGCATCTGGCATATGCTAGGTGTTATATGAATGTTTCTTCTTCTTCTTCTTCTTCTTCTTCTTCTTCTTCTTCTTCTTCTTCTTCT
>NW_020954587.1:1235878-1289918 GCF_900497805.2 Vombatus ursinus | reverse complement strand
CTTCTTCTTCTTCTTCTTCTTCTTCTTCTTCTTCTTCTTCTTCTTCTCCTCCTCCTCCTCCTCCTCCTCCTCCTCCTCCTCTTCCTCTTCCTCCTTTTCTTCCTATCTTATGTGCATGCTCCCTGAAATGAAAGGGTAAAGGGAAGACAAATTGTCTTTTCCATGTGACAGGATATTTAGAAATTATTTTTCCAGTCACTTTCTACCTGAATCATAAACCCTCTGGGACCCGAAGGAAAATATACCTCCAGAGGAGCAGAGACAAACAGTAGAAAGGAGTATATCAGAAGTGAGAACATTCACATTGGTGGGGACAATACAAGTTAAGGAGACAAAGATAATCACTGTGGCAGGATGGATCATGGCATGTAGTATGAAATACATCTATGATAGTGTTGGAGCTTCAGGATGAGAACCTAACAACAATGAGAAGAACATGTGCTATTTTGTTGGACTGAAGGACAGAGGTAGTTAAGAAATGGTGCATAAGCAGGATTAAAAGCTTGCAAAATCATTAAAGACGGTGAGTAGGAGTAGAGAACATCATAATGGAAGAGCAATGAGGAACAAAGTACAGAGAAGGAAGAACAAATTCATAGTGGATTTCCCCCTCATTGGGGCTCAAATCACAAGAAAAAAAATTATATATGCCATGAGGTCAGAGAACTGGTGATTTTAGGGTAAGAAAAAATTTGATTCTATTGCAAAACATTTATACTGATCTACTCCAAAAATAATTCTATAATTATCCTAATTGCAGTGCATGGGGGGGGCGTGGTTAGGGAGGACTAGCATCTCTGGTGTGAGCACTTGCTGAGCCCTTTTCAAGGCTGCTTATCTATCTTTGGTGTCACCTCACTCTCACTTGTGGCTCCAAGAAGCTGTAGCCTGTGCAGTGGCCACATCCAGAGATTACCACCTTGTCTGATGAGCTAAATCAGGTTGAAGATAACCATAGGCTTCAAATGAGTTAGGGGAATGTCTACCCCAAGCATATGAAGACTTCCTGCAGCAGAATATGCAGATGAGAATAATTTATTCCAACAGCCATGAAGGTGACTGAAGCAAGTTATGTGGTGTACTTAGAGCTTGCTCTGACATTGAAGAAGCCAACATGACCTACTTCATCCTAGGTCATCATCAGTCATCTTGACTTTGAGCTTGCTACTGAACTTTGATGGGGAAGAGAAAGCGGATGACTTTATGGAACTCTGCTTTATTTAAATCCAATTCATGCATAAGTCATGACATCACCCCATATTGTCAATGGTCCTGACGAATTGGCAATTTGAGAATTGGAGTACAGCATCCACGTGAACAGAGGAACTGAAGGCACAGTTCAAGTGCAAAACTCAGAAGTGTTCATTAGTAAGTACAACAAGTGGGCATGGGAAGCAGCAGAATGAACTTAGTCTGCTGCTCTAAAGATTGAGGGTTTAGGAAGTGATTTATATTGTTTTACAACAAAGGGAGGCAGGGGCATAGAAGGAATGCAGAGTACTCCAAAACCAGGATGTTTGTTTAAGCTCTGTCCATTTGGGACCAGTATGAACCAGTTTGAGCCAGCCCTGTGGTTGTTGACACAGCAGAGGCGTTCTGGGTTCACCCAGTGGACACTGCAAAGGATCATGGGTATGTCACACTGGAGCAACCCATTCCACCTCCTGATTGGCTGATTTTGATTACCAGATTATTTCAGCTTCTCCTGGGTAATAAGAGAGCTCAAGCAAATCAAGGTGATTAGTAAACTCATTATTTGTTCCATTTCTACAATCCTCTTCAAAAACAAAGGATGAACAACAACAATGTAAACAAAAGGTGTACTCCAGTGTTAGCTTTGTGAGCCTGAGTGTTCATAAAATGAGCTTACAGATACTCTTCAGGGAATAGCATAGACAGATTTTCCCAGACTCTATAAGAATGGGGAATGAGAATATCAGTCAGAGCAATTTAGTGGCTCCCAACATATATCTTGAGTTTCTTGTGTCAGGAGAGAGACATAAGGATTACATAGATTTTTTCTGATACCTTTTAGGTACTTTCAGTGTAGGAAAACAGCTTCAGACTTCTGTTGGGACCTACTGGAGGGCATTTTCTGCTCTTCTGCATTCCTCCATGAAACAATTTCTGGGTTGAAAATGCTATACTGAGGAAGAGGGAGGGGATGTAGAGGAAGCTAGGACAAGAATTTTCCCTCATGTTTTAGACTTCATTATTTTATCACATTTTAAGTTTCTTTGATCGGTACGTACTATAGAAGACATCTTAGGCAATTTCATTTTCTAATCTTTTCCTCTGGTTCTGACTGAATACAATCCAGACAATTCACTGAATTGTTTTCCTGAAGCAGGTTCCATGGAAGGATAGCTGAAATGGACTGCAGCCTGAGAGATATGGGAAACAATAAAATGTCATGTCAAAAAGAACTGCATAAATATCCTTTCCAAGGTGTTCACAGATGACTCAATAGCCAACTCTTAATTGAATTCATCATAAAATGCATAATTACCCTGCGCTGATGGATGGTGAACACCGTTTCACTGGGTATTTTGATTTGAAAGTTATTCTGGCTTTGTTTAGGCTTGAGGATAATACTAGAGCAGCTTCTTCCTTTGAGGAAAACTCTGTTGACTACTCCCTTGTTTCAGAGTACTTAAATTGGGCTAAATAGGACCTTGTTAACTGGTCATTACTTTGTCATCCATTCTTCCCTTGTGACATAGAGATTAAGTGAGCTTCTTTCTTGATGACTAAGAGTTCCTACAGTTTTTCCCAGATCAGACGTCTGAGTTTAACTTCTGTTGTATATACAGAGCACATCATATCCTTTATTCTTTGATGTGCCTCAAGCTGTCTGTGACTACATGGCGCAATGAAATTGAAGGACATTCTTCATGTACGGGTTTATTGCAATTAGATGGCCTCTGACCATGGTGACTGACTTCAAGTGAGATAAAGAAATTAATGGACAGATGAATAACTGTCTTCTGGCCAGATTCAGTTAGGTTGTAAACCAACACAGATCTTCTCCCTTCTACATCAGTGATAATTGATGTAGTGGCCATTTCACTGATAAACTTATTACTGCCTAATCTATATCTCCAATTTCATATATGAAGCAATTGCTTCTATTTTGACCAGAAACCCCGAGAGACTTCCCCTCCTAGACTGATTTATTTTTCACTAGCTAAGAGAGGCCATTTTTTGCCTCATTTCCTACTCGCCTTAGTCACTGTATGAGACCTGGGAAAGACCTTAGCTTAAAAAGGCCAAGATCTTCCATTTCATCTAGGGCCATCTCCAGTTGTCCAGATCTATATCTTGCCCTCCAGTGTTTTTTTTTTTTTGTTGTTGTTGTTTTGTTTTGTTTTTTTCCCTTTGCTCCATAAATATTTGAAGCCTCTATCACATAAAATAAAAAACACAAAAGCAAACAAACAACAACAAAAACAGAGAGACAGACAAAGAGAGACACAGACAGAGAGACAAAGAAGCACAGAGAAAGAGAGACAGACAGACAGACACAGAGGCAGATGGATGCAGAGACTGACAGACACAAAGACTGACAGAGAAGAGACAGAAAGAGAAAGACAAAGAAATATACAGAGATAAATAAACAGGGAAAGAGAGAAAAAGAGAGAGACAGGCAGATTCAGAAAGACAAAGAAATAGAGAGATGCAGAGACAGAGAGAGAAAGAGATAGACAAACAACAGAAACAGTAGGGGCAGCTAGGTGGTGCAGTGGATAGAGTACCAGCCCTGAAGTCAGGAAGACCTGAGTTCAGATTTGACCTCAGACTAAACACTTGACACTTAATAACTGTGTGACCGTAGGCAAGTCACTTAACCCCAATTGCCTTAAAAAAAATAGAAACAGTTTAAGAGAGAGAGACAGAGGGAGAAATTTTCAACATAGGCTTGTGGTGAAGTCTAGGGCAAGTTGTCCAAAGGTTCTTGTTTCTTGTTTTTCCTTTCACATAGTGTAAAAACTCAGAATACACTAAAAGTAGTTAATCTTTATTTATAAAAAAGTTATAAAAGCACATAGGCAGGACGTGAACAATATTTAAGATTAGTCATATCAGTTTGCTAGGCAGTGATGAAGAAGGGGAGAGGGAGGATGAATGGAGTTAAATTCACCTAGTCCTAGTACAGCAGCAAACGTCCAGGAATATCACTCCTTAAGCAGGTCAGTGAATCATATCAGGTTCTAAGTGCTCATGATTATATTGTACCCTTCTGTTGCAATGGTCTGGCTAACTAGTCTACTCCTGGGACTCTAAAGTACCTTGATTTTTCTCCACTCATGATCCCTCAGTCCCCTTTCAACTGAGAAAAAAGCCGTATTTTCCATTAGTCCTCTTGCTGATAAGGGATTCTGTTCTATTGCAAAAACAAAACAAAATAGCGTATTAGTGGTAACTGATATATTTAAGACTTTTTAAAGATTTTACAGATCTACATTTTTTGAAATATACAATACAGATCTCAATGTCCCCATTTTACAAATAATGATACTGTAGCTCCCAGGTGTCAAGTGATTTGCAAATGTTAGGGGGAAAAAAATTCTCTTGGCTCTAAGTCTAATGCTCTTCCCACTATAATAAATAATTCTATGAGGATCTCCTACAGTTAGAAAGATGATATTACTTTCACTGTTTTGCATGTGAACAAATAGAAAGAAATTAGGGGACTTGAACTTTCTTGTACAGTAAATCAACAGCATACCTAGTATTAAAAAAACCTCCCTATTCCAAACTTCCCTCATCCTTGCATATTCCTTTAAAACAGAAATGTCTTTTTATCTTACTTTATATCATCCAAAAATATAGAATAAAGTCTATAAAGTTCTAGTCTATATTTAATTTTTAATCTCAAAGCTCTGACAACATAACATTGAAGTGAACTGCTTTCTACAAATCCATGAGACTCCCAAGTAAACATCAGGGCCCCACTTTTCTTAGAAATTTTTTCTTTCCTGGGAGTTGAAAAATTCATGACAAGCAGTGCTAATTTTTATGAGGTAAACTGTTTTGGATGGGATGATGATACATGAGTGAGAAGAGAAAGACTATTTCCTTTTGGGAATTTTGAATTTGGCTGGAAATTTCAGATTGCATTCTTTGGCTGAAGTGGAGAGAAGCAGATAGAAAGAAACTCAGGTGAATTTCCCTTGGAATAACATTATTCTGCCTAAACAAAGTTTCTGTTTTTAAAGCTCAAGATCTATTCATTCATGTTTCATTATTAACTTTCTTGTAATATTAATTAATCATTTTGCAGTGTTCACTACAGTGGATCTGTATTTTCTGGTAGCACAATGATTCTATATGTTTAGAATACTGACACCAAAATGCTGATAGAAATATGTTGGGGAAGGATCAGGAATGAGAAGTTTTGGAGATGTAAATTCAAGCTATTATCTTTTTCTTACTAGTGACTTTATTACTGACTGGAGCATTGAAGGAGAAAAAATGTTATTGTGAGTCTAAGGGAGGAAGAGACCCTAAGCAGAGGGACTGTAAAGATTGTGTGAAAAGGTAGCTGGGGGATGAAAGATAACAGCCTGGCTGGAAGAAGGGAGTTAGTTAAAGCACTAGCCCAGGGTTCCATTTTTACAGTATCTTTCTCTGGTGGGAGTGCAAGGGTGTCAATTAATCCTTGCTAATGAGTTAGTTAATAACATTAGGAGCTAACATTCCTGGGAAATTTGCATTTTAATGGAAGATAGTAGAACTTCAAAAAACCTTCAAAGCCTTAAGGAATGAATCTCTATTAGTACAATGTCAGGCTTCAAGATGGGTGGTCCATTCAGGCTCCTGTAGGTGGCTCCTTTTCCTGTGTAGTGTATAGCCTAGCCCAGGTTTTATTAAAAACAATAAAGGCTTTTGAAATATTTTTTGTCCATATAAGGGACAAAAAAGACCTTTAGGAGAATAGAAGCATTCAAACATTGTTGAAGAAAATAACTGGATATGATCTTTGGAATGCAAACACAGGAGAAAATTAGGAAGATAAATATATTTGAGCAATTTGAAGAACCTAAACGATAATATATTGTTTATATATAATATATTGCAGGCTCTGGTTTGTCACATCATTTCATTTTGTTGATGTTAAGGGATGAAAAAAATGAAGAAAGGAATATATCAAAGAAGAAATGGAGAGGAACTTAATATTTATCATATTTGGAAAACATGAAGTTAAAAAAACATAGAGGTGCAGTTGGTGTGTGGACATGAATATCACTCTTATCTGCACTGGGTTAAAAAATGTTTAGCATACTCTTGAGGAATTTAATTTAGATATACATAAAAATCCATAGGGAAGCAAGCAAGGAAAGATCTAGACCTAGAGAGAGGGTGATATTAGAGGAGAGAATTGTCCTAAGTTAAAACAAACAAACACCCTCAAACTTGAAGAGTGGATCATAATAGGGGAATTAAAAAGAGAGACAAAAAATGTGAGAACTAGTGATCAGAGTGTAGGGTATGTGAATAGATGATGGTCAGATGAGTAGAACAAAACTACCTCAAATTTAGATAATGAGTAGTTACCATAGTTCTTTTGTTTTCTCAATTCTATTTTATAAAGAGTGGGGTGAGGGACAAAGAGAGGGAAAATATATTAAAGAAAATTATTAAAAGTATTTAAAAAATGAGGAAAATGCCATATTTACAATTATAACTCTGAATGCGAACCAGAGCAACTCACTCTCAAAACCCAAAGTGACAATAGAATGGATTAGGGAAAAAAAAATCCAACAATATATGGTTGATAAAAGTGTTTGAAACTATAATATTCACAAAGAGATAAAATAAGTGGCTAAGGAGCTAAGATGATAGAATAGAGGCAGCAAACCTAGCAAAATTCTCCTAATATTCCCGTCCAAATCACTTTAAAATAACATCTAAAATAAAATTCTGGAACAGCCAGAGACAGCAAAAGGTCAAGTCAGATATTTTTCTAGCCAAGACAACTTTGGAGGTGCGCAGGACAGGTCTGAGACATTTGTGTGAGGGCCAACCCTGAGCACACCTGGCAGCAACTCCAGCAGTGTCTTTAGAAATAGCAGCGACAACAGCAGCAGCAGCTTGGAAAGCTCTCAGCACAAAGGAAGTAAGGGGGTCTGAGAACTTGTCAGAAAGAGATTAGAGGGGACCCTTTCCTGACTCCAGGTGCAATACCTGACACTCTTTGGAAACTCTATTGCCCATATGCAGGTCTGGTTAGCATGTATAAGGCAGAAAGGAGTAATAGTGATTGCTGTGGCTGGGGAGCAGGTGCCCTGGTGATAGTTCCAGGGGCCTGAGTACTTGCAGCTATCGGGGAGTAGGGCCTTTCCTTTGTAAAGACCAGAGAGAAGGCCAGGGGAACAGCGATGATACCACTCTTCACACTAAATCATCTTGAAAGCACCAAAAGCTTGTGAACTACGCCCCCTCCCTGAACTACCTCTGAAAACAAAAGCACAAAAAACCTGAAGTTTGGAACAATGCCTCCCTACCTCCAGGTGAGGAGAGCCCAACCTTAACATAAAGTTCAAAACCAATCAAATAGATTGGAAAAATGAGCAAACAACAACAAAAGAAAAAGAACTTGACCATAAAATTCTACTTAAAAATTGACCATAAAATTAGTAGAACACCTACTAAGAAGAAGACAACAATGTAAAACATCTACAAGCTAAGCCTCAAAGAAAAATAAAAGTGCTAATTGGACACAAGTCCAACAAGAATACCTGGAAGAATTAAAGAAGAGATGAGTGCTAGAGGAAAAATTAGGAAAAGTAATGAGAGCAATGCAAAATAAGAATAAAAAAGAGAATCAACAGCTTGGTAAAAGAGGCACACAAAATAGTAAAGAAAAGAACTCCTTAAAAAGCAGAATAAGTCAATTGGAAAAGGAAGTACAAAAATTCACTGAAGAACTCCTCAAAAAGCAAAATTGGCAAAGAATTAGAAATGAGAGGATGCCCATTGAGGGATTGCTGAATAATCTATGGTATATAATTGGGATAGAATAGTATTGTGCTATAAGACAGGATAGTTTCAGAAAAAAAAAAAAAACAAGGAAGACTTACATGAACTGAGGCAAAGTAAAGTGAGCAGAACCAGGACACCATTGTAAAAAGTAACAGTAATATTCTACAATGATTAACTGTAAAAAAACTTAGGTATTTTGACCAATACAATAATCCAAGGCAAATCTGACAGTCATTATGACAAATGCTATCCACCCCCACAGAAAGAACTGATGGATTCTGCATGAGGAGTGAAGTATAATTTTTTAACTTTATTTTTCTTGCTTTTTTGCAGCATGGCTAATATGCAAATATATTTTGAATTATTTCACACATACAATTGATATCAAATTTCTTGTCTTTACAATGGGTGGGGGACAGTGGGATAGAGGGAGAAAATTTGAAATTCTATTTAAAAAATGAATGTTGAAATAAATAAATGATATGTAAATTTTTTAAAATTGACATGTTACCAGAAAGCCATGCTATAAAAAAAAGAAAAGAAAAGAAAAAAAAAACCTAGACTTCATATTTCAAGAAGTTATCAAGGAAACTTTCCCTGATATCCTAGAACCAGATGGCATAATAATTTAGAAATTTAGAAATTTAATAATAGAAATTTAAAGAATCTACAGATGACCTTTTGAAAGACATCACAAAATGAAAACCCCCAAGGGTATTATAGTCAAATTCTAGAGATCCCAGGTCAAGGAGAAAATACTGTAAACAGAGAAAGAAACAATTCAAAATCAGGGAGCCACAGGCAGGATTAAGATTTAGCAGTTTTCTCTTTAAAGGAGTGAAGGGCTGGGAATATGATATTCTGGGAGTCAAAGGTGCTAAGATTGCAAACAAGAATTACCTCCTTATCAAATCTGAATATATTCCTTCAGAGGCTAAAGTGGATATTTAATTAAATAGAGAACTTTTAAGCATTCCAGATGAAAAGACCATAACTGAACAGAAAATTTGACATTCAAACACAAAACTCAAAAAAGTATAACATGGCAAACATGAAAGAGAAATAACAAGTCATTTAATAATTTAAAACTGTTTACTTTTCTATATGAGTAATGATGTATGTAACTCTGAAGAACTTTATCACTATTCAGGCAATTAGAGTTTATGTAGACGGAGGTCATGGGAGTAAGTCAGTTATGTTGCCATAATCTCAATAAAAATCAAGGGGTGAGAAAAATAAATGCCCTGGAAGAAGGAGGAAAGGAAAGGAAGAATGGGGAAAATTATCTCACATAAAAGAGGCATGCAAAAAAAAAAAACTTTTACAGTGAAGGGGAAAATGCGAGGGGTATAGAACAACGTTTGAATCTCACTTTCATTAAAATTATTTCAAAGAGGGAAGATCATACACACACGTATATACATAAATATATATATGTATGTATGTGTGTATGTGTGTGTGTATGTAAATATACACACATATGTACACTCTCTATTGGATATAAAAATTGGACGTAAAAATTATGACCAGAGTCTCCCACTGCCCTGTAATCATAAGATCTGTTGTGCTAGTACTGCTTCTTGCTCTGGGACTAGGAACAAGGACAAAGAAGATCAAAACACAAATTCAGAAGGAGACAGCAAAACTGCTATATCCAAAGTCTCAAAGAAAAATATGAATTTATCTAAGGCCCAAAAAGAATTCCTGGAAGAGCTCCAAAAGGATTTTAAAAATTAAGGAGAGGTAGAGGAAAAATTGGGAGGAGAAATGAGAGATGAAAGAAAACCATGAAAAAAGTGTCAACAGCATGGTAAAAGAGACACAAAAATACACTGAAGAAAATGACACTAAAAAAAAAATAACCAAAAAAAAAAAACCCAAAACAGAATAGGTCAAATAGTAAAAGAAGCACAAAAATCCACTGAAAAGAACAACTCTTTAAAAAGCAGACTTGGACAAATGAAAAAGCAGATACAAAAGTTAACTGAAATAAATAATTCCTTAAAAACTAGAATTGGGCCAATGGAAGCTAATGACTCCATGTGACATCAGAAAACAGTGAAACAAAATCAAAAGAATGAAAAATATAAAATGTGAAAGAATAGAATGTGAAAAAAACTGTGAAATATCTAATTGGAAAAAAACAATAGACCTGGAAAATAAATCGAGGAGAGATAATTTAAAAATCATTGAACTATCTGAAAACCATGATCAAAAAAAAAAAAGCGTAGTCATGATCATTCAAGAAATTATATAGGATGATCTAAGACAATTCCAAAAGACTCATGATGGAAAATGCTGTCCACACCCACAGAAAGAACAATGGAATCTTGAATGCAGATTGAAGCATACTATTCTCTTTATTTTTTTTTTGTTTTTTCTTGCTCATGGTTTCCCCCTTTTGTTCTGATTCTTCTTCATAACATGATTAATGTGGAAATATGTTTTATATGTCTATACATGTATAGCTTATGTCAGATTGTATGCCATCTTGGGGAGGGGGGAGGGAAGGGAGGAAGAAAAATTTAGAACTCAAAATCTTATAAAATTGAATGTTGAGGGGCAGCTAGATGGCACAGTAGAAAGAGCACTGACCCTGAAGTCAGGAGGACCTGAATTCAAATCTGGCCTCAGACCAAACACTTGACACATACTAGCTGTGTGACCTTGGGCAAGTTACTTAACCCCAATTGCCTCACTAAAAAAAAAAAAATAATAAATAAATAAATAAAATGAAATTGAATGTTGAAAACTAAAAATAAATAAGTGAGTTTAATTTTAAGAAATGAAAGAGATTATATAGGGAAAAGGCCCTGATACTCTAGAACCACAGGGTAAAATAAAAATTTAAAAAATACACCAATAACCTCCTGAAAGTGACCCCCCACGTGAAAACTCCCAAGAATATTATAGCCAAATTCCAGAGGTCACATAGCAAAAAGAAAATATTGCAGGTAGCCAGAAATAAAGAATTCAAATATGGACTTACAGTCAGGACAGCACAAGATTTAGCAGCTTCTACATTAAAACATCAGAAAGCTTGAAATATGATATTTCAGACTGCAAAGGAGCTAGAATTACAACCAAGAATCAACTAGCCAGCAAAACTGCATGGGGGGAAATGAATATTCAATGATAGAGGATTTTCAAGCATTCAGAAAAATTGACTTTCTCAGATATGAGACTCAACAGAAGTATGGAAAGATAACTAGGAAAGAGAAATCATAAGGGATTCAGTAAGATTAAACTGTTTACATTCCTTAATGGGAAGGTGATGATACTTTCAACTCCTAAGAACTCTATCATTATTACAGCAATTACAAGGATTATACATAGACAGAGAACACAAATGTTAGTTTAATATCATAGGAAAATGTCTTAAAAAAATAAAATTAAGAGGTAAGAAAGAGGAATGCACTGGGAGAAAGAGAAAGGGTGAAGTAGAATGGGGTAAATTATCTCACATAGATGAGCTGTGAAAGAACTTTTGCAGTGGAGGAAAAGATGGGAGGGGGGAACACTTGAATATTACTCTTGTCAGTATTGGCTCAAAGATGGAATAACATACACATGCAGTTGGGTGCAAAAAAAATCTATTTTACCCTACAAGAAAGTGGGAGGGAAAGTGATAAGAAAAGAGGGAAGGCTGAGATATGGGAGGGTAGATTAGAGGAGATGGTAGTCAGAAGTCAAACATTTTTGAGGATATACTGAGTGAAAGGAGAGAGGCAGTAGAGTAAATGGGGGAGGGGAAATGGATGGAAAGAAATACACAGTAATCAGAACTGGGAAAAAAGAAAATTACAGCCTGTTTCTCTGATAAAGGTCTCATTTCTTGAATATAGAGAGAACTGAGTCAAATTTATTAAAAAAAAAAAGCAAAAACCAAAATAAGAGCCATTCCTCAACTGATAAATGGTCAAAGGATATGAACAGGCATCTTCCAGAAGATGAAATTAAATCTATCTATAGTCATATGAAAAATGCTCTAAATCACTATTGATTAAAGAAATACAAATTAAAACAACTCTAAGGTATCACCCCCCACCTATGAAATTGACTAATATGACAGAAAAGGAAAATGACAAATGGAGAGGATGTGGGAAAGTTAAAATATTAATACATTGTTCTTGGAGTTACGAATTGATTTAACCATTCTGGAGAGCAATTTGGAACTATGGCCAAACGATGCATACCCTTTGACTCAGCAATACTGCTACTAGGCCTATATCCCAAAGATATTAAAAATAAAGGTTTAAAAAAAGGATATATATTATATATTATACATACACACACACATATTTATAGCAGCTCTTTTAGTGGTGGCAAATAATTGGAAATTTATGGGATGCCTATCAATTGGTGAATGGTTGAACTAGTTCTGGTACGTGGCTTTGATGAAATAATATTGTACCATAAGAAATTACAAGCAGGATGCTCTCAGAAACAAACAAACAAACAAACAAACAAACAAACAAACAAACAAACAAACAAACAAACAAACAAACAGAAAGACTTTTATGAACTGATGCAAAGGGAAATGAGTGGAACCAGAAGAACATTGTACATAGTAATAGCAATATTGGATGATGATCAGCTGTGAATGACAGCTATTCTCAGCAATACAGTGATCTAAGACAAATCCAAAGGACTCATGATGAAAAATGCTATTCATCTCCAGAGAAGGAGCCAATGGATTCTGAATGCAGATTGAAACATAATTTAATTTTGCTTTCTTTCTTTTTTCTTTTGGTCTGTGTTTTGTTTCACAACAAGAATAATATAAAAATGTGTTTTGTATGACTGAGCATGTATAACCTATACCAAATTTCTTGCCTTCTCAATGAGGAGGGATGGAAGGCAGGCAAAGAATTTGGAACTCTATTTTTCTTTAAATGAATGCTAAGATTATTTTACATGCAATTGGAGAAAATAAAATATTAAATATTTTAACATAAAAATGAGGTTACTCATAAAATCATAAGAATGCTTGAAGTCAGGAAATTTAAAGGTATGCATGTTGAGAATCCATTGTACAAAGTCATCACAACTTTGAATATGAAAAAGATGATTGTAAAAGGAAGTGGGTAGCATAATGGGTTAATAAAAAAAGAATTCAACAGTATGTTGTTTAGTAGAAAACACACTTAGAGATACACACAGAGCTAAAATAAGAGACTGGAACAGAATCTATTATGTTTCAACTAAAAGTAAAATGGCAGGGGTAACAATCATGATCTAAGAAAAAAAAAGTAAAAATAGACCTAAGTAGAAGAGATAACCAGGAAAACTACATTTTGCTAATGGTATCATAGGCAACGAAGTAATATAAAAAATAATTTTTTCTGATAAATGCTTCTTTTCTCAACTACATAAGTAACTGAATAAAATTTATAAAAGTAAGAGCCATTCCCCAATTGATAAATGGTCAAAGGATATAAACAAGCCGTTTTCTGAAGGGGAAAAAAAAGCTATCTATTGTCATATGAGAGAATTGATTATTTTTCTATTATATTAATAAACAATTATTAAATTAGAATTGAGGCTTTTCCTTTCTACTTCCTCATTCAGGGACCAGTTCCAGTAGGTCATTCAGTCAGCCTTTAAAAGACATTGTTGATAGATGAGACTGCCCAAATGTTCTATTTACAATCTCTTTGATCTTGGGTGGGACCCCACCCAACTGGATGACTTGACTTTTGTTAAAAGTATAAATAGAATCTAATCTAGGAACTTTCTAACCCTAAGCATTAAGCCAATGTCCTTGTAGCCCTCCAATGGAGTTTAAGGTAACAGTTGATTAAGGAAAATTATCAACTAAAGTGGTCTAGGTAAAGATGAATTCCTTTGTCCAGATCGCTGGTGACAACTGAGTTTCAAGATCAAGTCACATCCTCAGCAAGAGCAGCTGAATATTTATTGCCAACCTCCTCATTTGAAAGTCCACCCCCTCATTAAATATACACCAATTAGGGTTGATATTCAACTGTCAGGGGCATTCTTTTTTCCAAAGGTATTTAAATATTTGGTGATCTCCATAGTTTTTCTTTGATTATTGAGAGAAATCACTGTTCATCAAATTATTGGTTGTTAGCCTAATTAATAAATTTAGTAACAATTACCCAAGAACTGTCTCTCAGTCTTTTTATTTATCTCATATGTGAAAAAAAATGCTCTAAATCACTATTGATTCAAGAAATGCAAATTAAAATAACTCTGTGGTACCACCTTATACTGTCAGAAATGACAAGTGTAGGAAAAGGTGTGGGAAAATATGTACAGTAACTATTGGTGGAATTATGAACTGGTCCAACCATTTTGGAGAACACTTTGGAACTATAACCAAAAGGCTATAAAACCTTTGATACATAACCTTTGATACATCAATACCACACTAGGTCTGTATCTCAAAGATATCAAAGACAAAGGGAAAGACTTACATACATAAATATTTATAACAGTTCTTATTGTAGTAGCAAAGATTTAGAAAATTGAGGGGATGTCCATTGATTGGGGAATGATGGAACAAGTTGTGATATATGATTGTGGTTGAATACTATTGTACTGGAATACTTAATTGTAATAATAAATGAAGAGTTGGATGGCTTAAAAAAAAAACAAACCTGGGTAGACCTATATGAACTGATTCAAAAGGAAATGAGCATAACCAGATCATTGTACACAGTATAAACAATATTGTATTGATGATCAACTGTGAAAGATTTAGCTACTCTTATCAATTCAATTATCTAACATAATTCTGAAGGACTCATGATGAAAAATGTGTCCACCTCCAAGAGAACTGATGAACTGTGAGTACAAATTGAAGTGTGGTTTTTCTCACTTCATCATTGTTTTATATTTTTTTCAATGTGACTAATATGGAAATATGCTTTGCATGATTTCATGTGCATAATTGCTATCATTTTTCTTGCCTTCTCAGTGGGTGGGAAGGAGTTGGAGGGAAAGAAAGAATTTAGAATTTAAAAATTAAAAATAAGAATGTTGGAAATAAATAATAAATTTAAAAAAAATAAATGGGTGGAGTAGAATTTATTATGCTTCAAGTGAATTTTTTTAACTAATTTATTTTGAATTATCAACAATCACTTCCATAAGCTTCTGAGCTTCACATTTTTCTCCCTTTCCCTCCCCACTTCCCTCCCCAAGACAGCGTGCAATCTGATACAGGTTATACATATACACTCCTATTAAACATATTTTCACATTAATGATGTTGTAAGTAAGAATTAGAACCAATAGGAGGAACCACCAGAAAGAGGAAACAAAACACAACAGAAGAAAAAAAATAGCAAATGGTATGCTTCAATCTGCATTCAAACTCCATAGCTCTTTCTTCTTTGAGGATAGCATTTTCCATCATGAGGCCTTTGGAGATGTCTTAGATCCTTGTATTGCTGAGAAGGGTTAAGTCTATCAATATTAGTCATCATACAACTTGGCTGTTACTGTGTGCAGTGTTGTCCTGCTTCTCCTCACTTAAGTGAATTCTTTTTAAAAGGCAGGGGTAGAATGATCTTGTCAAACAAAGTAACAGTAAAAATAGACAAACTTAAAGTATGATCATGAAGAGCAAGAAGGAATCAATAATGAAATGACAAAGCATCAATTAGAAAAAGAAAAAGAAGTATCCATTTGCAAATGTCATATTAATTATTATACCTAAACAAACTTTAATTGAATAAATATAATGTGCAAAATTATAGCAAGAAAAATTAAAGCTTAATTAAAATTTTAATAGCATATGACATAACCCTTACTTCCTAATTGGCTTGGAGGAGTTTCCACTGAAACATGGGAACACTGCAATTCCTTAAGTTGTGTCCTCCAATTTTGGGATCTGATTGGCCTCATACAGTTTTTTTTTTTTTGGTATGTGATATCTCCTTCTCTGACAAGTACGTAATATGATAGGAGAATGTAAGTATATGCTTTGTATGCAACAGTGGACTAGCAAATAACATAATGTATATATTATATAATATATAATTATATATATAATATATATATAAACATATAATATAATATAATAAATAATATAATATAATATAATGATAAAAGTCAAATTCGTGTAGTCCTACATACCATCTCCAACTCACTTTCTGGACCATTCCACCTCCACACCAGTGATGTTGCCCTCAACCACATCTTCACCACTGAGGCCAACTCACTCATTCTTGTTTCTGCCTGAAATCTCCACATGACTTCCTTTACTCCCACTATAAGAAGCTTCCTCTTCCCACTCCTCCAGCACCTCAACCTCCATTGCCTGTTCCTCTTTATGTTTTACATGTGTTTACATATATAATTATATGTCATACATATACATGTAATCGAACATATTTACATACACATGCTATATATTTACATATATGTAACTGAATATGTTTACATGCATATGTTCATATATGTTTACATGCATATGTACGTAATTATAATCACAACCATAAAGCAAATGATAACTATATTTATATGAATTGTATATATCTACGAACTATAATATAGTTACAGGAAGATTCACAATCTCTACTTCCCCAGAAACTAATAAAACAACATCAAAACCCTACTGTTCCTTTTCCTTACATTATCTATTAAAAGTACCGTCATCCTCTTTAGTACTCAAACCTTGGAGTCTCAAACTCTTTACTCTTTTCTCTCCCTTTTCCTTCATAGCCAACCAATGGTACAGTTCTATCAAATTCTTTGCCCAAATGGAAGAGTCTCCTATATTCAAAAATATTTAAAGCAACAGTACTTGGGAGAAATAAAGGGTAGATGTCAATCATTTTGGAAATGGATTAACAGACTGTTGTATGTAATGAAATATATTTACACAATAATGAAAAGAAAAAAAATGAAAAACTCTAAACTCTTGTCAATGGAGTAATAAAGTATGTCTTTGAAGATCTGTGGGTGAAAATTGCCTCTTACCTCTTACTTAAGAGTTGAGTGGCTATAAAGGTGGAAGAAGGCATATGTTTCTAACAAAGCCATTGCTTTAATTGTTTTAAGTCATTGCTGTTGAGAAATGACACAAATGGAAAGAGAGAGACAGAGACAGAGACAGAGAGACAGAGAGAGAGACAGAGAGAATGCCAATAAAACATTTTCAAAATAATTTAAGTGAGATATTTTGTGCATCTAATCTCTTCTTTTCCTTCTCATTGTCATAACCTTAGGTTGGACTTTCATTATTATGTTATTGGTCTCTAAAGACTTTTCCTTGCCTCCAATTCCTCTTTCAGTATTTCACAAGGTGAATTAATCTTAATTCACATATCTTTTCATGTGGAGAAATGGATTGGAGACCACCTCAGGTAGCATGCTTGTAGATAGATTTGAAGGATGCTTCAACCTATGGAGCATGTGCAATTCTGAGCCTGTGTCTTGGTCTCTTCTGGTGAGACATATGCTTTGACTTCTTGATTTTTGTTGATCTCCATGTGTACCTGTACACATCTCCATAACAGGAGGGGGTAGAGGTCTAGGGATGTTTTATTTAAGAGGCCAATTGCCTCTGACTAGCAAAAGTCTCCCATTCTGTGGCTGTGAAAAGGTGAGACAATTTATGCTTTCACTTTCTTTGGAATATATGTCTTGGACTTGAGACAGCTTACTCATGATTTTTTATGAGGGAGGAAGTGGGTCCTCTCCTTCTTCTGCCTCTATCCCAGGTGGCTCTGATGGTTGCTCACTCCTAGTAGCAAGACAACATTCTCACCTTAGGCAAGCCTTACTCTTAATCATATGACTCTGACTACTTCTTTTGCTTTGTGGTTCCTGAGCATTAATGCACAGTCATGCTGAGATGGGTACTTCCTGCCTTGGTTACTATTTTGTGGACTTGCAAGGTCTGTAGGCATTGAGAGGTCTGAATTAATAGCAGCAAGAGGTGTTCCCTTTAGCTCTTGCAACACTTCTTCAAAGAGATGTTCTCTGCAAGGAGAATGAACTCACTCTATGCCCTGGCTTATCAGAAGATATGAAGTTTGAAGGAGGTTTTTTTTTTTTTGTGTGTGTGTGTGTAGTGCAGAGCCAACATGAAGGAGAAATAACTGTCCTCAAAGTCATGTTTTGATGTTCATCTTCCCAGGAGAATATAATAGGCATCATGTATTACTATTCATTGTTAGCATTTCCTTTGAAGTAAAGGAAATAAATAGCTATCCTGAATTTGATCTATTATAAAATTTACTACTTTTCTAGAAAAGACCTTAATAATCTTTTTTGGGGAGACCCTAGACATGAGCAAAATGTAATCTTTGTTTCAGAGACTGTAATGAGTAGCATAATGAAAGAGAGACTTTGTTTATGCCTGGCTTCATGCTCCAGCAACCAGAATAAACCAGTTTACTGATAGTCTACTAGGACCCCTTAGAGGGAAAGGTTGTCCTTGAATTCTGAATTTATAGGTATCATTATTCTAACTTAAAATACAAAGTTTGATCTCTTAATAGAGCTGTTGTGATGAGAAAGATGAAAGAGTGATTGTGTTGGGGGAGTTACATAGAAATTTTTAAAAGTTTACCATATAAAGTTACACAAGTATAAAAATCCTTTGATCTCCAGTCATTTAATTGGTCAATAAGCAGTTATTAAAGGCCTATGAGGTACTAGGCACTGTGCTAAGCTCTAGTCACACAAAAACACGCAAAAGATAGTACCTGCTCTCAAGGAGTTCACTACTTATAGAGGGAGACAACTGATCCAGAGAATTCTAGCAATCATTTGAAAGTTGGAGAAAATTACTGCTTCATGAGTTCTCGTAATAGAATGATGAGATGAAAATTAAAATTAGTAGTTGGTTGATGATTGGCATCAGAATTGGAAAGGATTTTGGAGTGGAGATAGCTTGTGGTGAAATGAATGCTAGATTTAGGGTCAAAACTGTCATGGTCTGGTATTTACTACTTTTGTGAACCTGAGGAACTCACTGAACCTGTACCTCAGTTTCCTCTTTTTGAAAATGAGGGGGTTGGACTGGAAATCCTCTCAGGTCCTTTGTAGTATTAAATCAATATGTATTTAGTCCAAAGTTCTCACTTTACAGATGAGAAAACTGGGGTCCAGAGAAGGTAATGATGTTCACAACATTACCCAGTGTTAAGCTGAGGTCTGAGCCCAAGTATTCTGACTCCAAACTCAGTCTTTTTTTCCCTGTCCATGACACTGTTTAATTTTCTGATTCTATTATAAAAATACTGAAAAAAAAAACAGATTGCCAAGTGTACAAAAACAGTTTTGAAAGTATCTTAGGTGTGTTTTGATACAATTTGCTTCTGATCAATTCACAAATCCTCTAAATTTACTCATTTCCCAATTAAGCCATTGTCAAATAGGGTTTTGAAATCCCTTTAATAATTTTAGGGATACAAATTATTCCAACTACAATTCTAGTTCACATTATTGTTTTAAACAATCATCCATTTCCTTAAAGTTCTGAAAACAATAATTTCATGTACCTTTAGCACAAGAGTATATCTGTACTTTAAAAAAAAAAGTGCTGTTATCACTCTTCATAGGACAGGAAAAAATTAACCTTAACAGGACACTTTCAGAAGTTAGTATCTAAATCCTGTAGGTCAAATTCCTCTCATTGCCTGTTTTTATATAGCACATCAGTTTTATTATTTTTTTACATTTGGAAATAAAGTGTGTTGTATTTGTGAAAAATGTATCAATAAAATACTCAGTGTATTCTTCATTCATTAGCTTAGCATATTACAAAAACAGATAAGCTGGTCAAATTTGACCCACTGGCAGACCCTTGCCTGAGATGCTCAATGAGTACTCCCTTTGCCTCAGTTTCTGAAAAGGGAGTTGCCATTGCCAAGGTCCACCAAATAATACCATCCTGTACTACAAAGATGGAATCTCAAGATTATGACGTGAAGTCCTACTGTTTACTTTGCAAATGATATTTTCCTCTTTGAAAACAGCTTTGAACCCCACCGTTGGCAAAGTGGGCCTGCAGAATTATTGAAGTGTTTGTGCTTTGGAAAGTATGCACTTAGTGCTTCTGAGATTTTAAGTTAAAGTAGTTCACACAAAGTCCTTAGCTGTGGGTATTATTCAGGGCAGTTGGTAGTACCACTGAAGTCGTTCTCCTCTAAACTAAGTACTAATAGAGTGAGCTCAAGAAATCTGACCCAGAAATGCTGATCCGTATTTCCCACACACACACACACACACACACACACAAATTCCCTTCCATTTTTAGGCACTTTTTGACAAAACACCAAAAACTTGGTGGTCTTTAACTTTATTTCTCTGTGGTCTATATGCTAATTCCTTTCTCTCTCTTTGAGACAGCTTTTTTCCTAACAAAGTTATCTCTTTCCATTTGGCTTTTATTAGTTTTTTTTTTTTTATCACCACAGGGTTGAAAAGAACCTAAGAAGGTCTAAAGATAGAGAATAACAACCCTGAATTGACTGAATTCTCTCATTTTCTTTCCTTCAGCAGCATTTGTACTACTGAAAAACAAAATAAAACAAAACAAAAAAAATGACAACTGGAGCCCAAGGCTTCTAGAGAGTTAAACTCAATATCCTTAATAAAATTAATGGCAATTTCTAATTTAGATAGTTATTTTAGTTTGCCAAAAGTTTCAGCACAATTACATAGTGAGGTCATGCAAGCATTATTAGAATCTTACAACTGAGAGGAAACTGATGTTCAGAGATACTGGCTAGTCATTGTCAGAGCTGACAATCTTGTCCCAATGTTATCATTCCCAAGTCCATCCTTTTTACTTTTTTTCCCATTAAACTATTAGGAATGTGATGGGATACTGACCAAGGAGGGTCCAGTACTGGTAACATTTCCAGGCATCCTATAGGGATATTTGAACCTATTTTTTCAAGTGAGTAGTAAGGCAGAGGGAATGGCCCAACTCTCCATTGTAGAGCATTCAAAGGTGATCTGTGAGTGTTGGCAGATTGTGTGATATCAGAAATTCTTTTAGTTGGATTCTGAGCCAGAAATGAGTGTGTATAAAAAAGGCATCAGTGGGTCAAATTTATTTTCTTACTTCCTGTCATCAATGATAAATAGGAAGAATTCTCCAAACCCAAATTACCAGTATCAAAAATGAGAAAAAAAGATAAATAAATGATGAATGAAGATGAAATTATAACATTAAGAGCTATTTTGCTCAATTATATTTCAATAAAATGGATAATGTAAGTGAAATGGATGAGTATTTACAAAAATATAAATTTTCAAGATTAACAAAAGAGGAAATACAATATTTAACCTTATCTTAGGGAAAGACACTAAAAAAGTCATAGATGAGCTCCCAAAGAAAAAAAAAATCCCCAGAACCAGATGGATTTACAAGTGAATTTTACCAAACATTTAAAGAACAACTAATTCTAATATTATCTAAACTTTTTGAAAAAAATAGGTGAAGTCTTACTAAATTCCTTCTATGAGACAAATATTGTTTTGATACCTCAATCAGAGAGCAAAAACAGAGAAAGAAGATTATAGACTAATTTCCTGAATGAATATTGAAACAAACATTTTAAATAGAATACTAAGAAACTACAGTAATAGATTACAAATACCATGCACTCTGACCAAATGGGATTTATATCAAGAATTCAGGATTTTTTCAATATTAATAAAACAACAAACATTATTGGCCATACAAATAATGAAAATAACAATAATCACATAATTATATCAATAGATGCAGAAAAAAACTTTTTTTCAGGATACACATTCATTTCTATTTAAAAAAACACTAGAAAGAATAGAAATAAATGGAGCTTTTCTTAAAATGAAAAGAAATATCTATCTAAAAACAAGAACAGTCATTCTTTATACTGGGGATAGAAATGGGTATTTGATTTAGACAAAAAGGGGGATATCATAAGCAAATTTGGAAGTCTGGAAAAATTTACTGCTTGAATCTATAGATAAGGGAAGAATTTATGATCAAATAAGAAACAGACAGGATGATGAGAGGTAAAATGGATAATTTTGATTACATGAAACTAAAAAGGTTTTGCACAAAGAAAAAAGAATTCAGTCAAAATAATAAGGGAAAAAGGAGACTGGTGAAAAAAATTATAGCAAATTTCTCTGTTAAAGGCCTAATTTCTGAAATATAAAGGAAACTGAGACAAGTTTATAAAAATAAGAGCAATTCCCCAATTGATAACTGTTCAAAAGATACTTATGGGCAGTTTTCAGAAGAAGAAATTAAAGCTATTAAGAGCTATATTTAAAAAAGTGTTCTAAATCACTATTAATTAGAGAAATGAAAATTCACACAACTTTGAGGTACTGCCTCACACCTATCAGATTGTCTAACATGAAAGAAAAGGAAAGTGATAAATGTTGGAGGGAGTGAGAGAAAATAGGTACACAAATGCACTGTTGGTGAAGTTGTAAACTGATCCAACCATTATGCAGAACAACTTGGAACTATGCCCGAAAGGCTATAAAACTGTGCCCACCCTTTGACTCAGCACTACCATTACTAACTCTGTATCCCAATGAGATCAAAGAAAAGGGGAAAAAAATCAATGTATACAAAATTATTTATAGTTGCTCTTTTTGTGGTGTTAAAAACAAGTTGTGGTATATGATAGTGATGGACTATTATTGCACTGAAATGACAACAGGGATGGTTTTGGAAAAAGCAAAACAAAATAACAACAAAAACCTGGGAAGACATATGAATTGAAATAAAGTAAAGTGAACAGAGCTAGGAGAACATTGTAAACAGTCACAAAAATATTATACTGATAATCAACTATGAAATCTTATCAATACAATTATCTAAGGCAATTCCAAAGGACTCATGATGAAAAATGTTATCCACTTCCAGAGGGAGAACTGATGAATTCTGAATGTAGATTGAAGCATATTGTTTTTCTCTTCCCTTCCCTTCCCTTCCTTCCTTCTTTCCCTCCTTCCTTCCTTAGAAAAATTTTAAAATGTTATTACAAAGAAGAAAAAATTCTAATCTCCAGATGACACGTAAAGGGTGCCCTTTCATCACGTGGAACTAGGCTGTGTGTACATGGCCCTTAGGCAAATCTTTGTCTTAAATGGGTCTGTTTCTTGTTTGTTTCTTCTTTCTTTTGGTAGAAGTCTTATGAGATCTCAAAAAATTCAGAGATCCACCTTGTACCTAGCAGTGAATCATGAGAAGGATCCAGGTAAAAGGCGTGACCTGATTGATCCAGCCCAAAAGTAAATCTACCTGTATTGAGTCAATGTGTCCTTCAAGTAAGGGCGTGCCTTGTCTATTAGCTATATCTGACCTGGAAGTGAATTCTCTGATCTGAAGAAAATTTGTAGTGCTTTATACTTTGAGCTTTAGCTCACTCTCCTCAGGGACCAAAGTGGAGAGGTTTTTACATTGGAGGGGAAGAGGTGGGAGGTGAGAGGGAATGAGTGAATATTACTCTCATTGGATTTGACTTAAGGATGGAATAACATACACATGCTTCGGTTTGGAAATCTATTTTATCTTACAGGAAAATAGGGGGAAAGGGGATGAGAGAGGAGAAATGATAGAATGAAAGGCTGATTGAGGGAGGGAGTAATCAGAAACGAACACTTTTGAGGAGGGACAGGGTCAAAGGAGATAATAGAATAAATGGGGTGTGGGATAGGATGGAGGGAAATATATTTAGTGTTTCACAGCATGACTATTATGGAAGTGTTTTGCATGACTAGACATGTATAACCTGTATCGAGTTGCTTGCCTTTTCAATGAGGGTGGGTGGGGAGGGAGGAAGGGAGAGAATTTGGAACTCAAAATTTTAAAAACAAATGTTAAAAATTGCTTTTAGATGCAACTGGGAAATACGATATACAGGCAGTGGGGTATAGAAATCTGTCTTGCCCTACAAGAAAATAGAAGGGGAAAAGAATAAAAGAAGAGGGAGGTGATAGAAGAGAGAACAGATTGGGTGAAGGAATATTCAGAATGCACACTGTCTTGGGGTAGGGGTAGGGGAAAGATGGAGAGAAAATTTGGAACTCAAAATTTTGTGGAAGTGAATGTTGAAAAGTAAAAATAAATTATTATTTTTAAAGAGAGACAAATTACAGTAATTGGAGACATTTTGGTGTTTGGTTTGGGGAGGCAGATAAAAAGAGATAGTGGGATAGGAACCCTTTGAGCCCTACGGAGCCTGGAAATAATAACTGGCATGCCAGGTCAGTATTTATAGAGATCCAAAAAGCTTGCCATCATAGCTAAGAGAGTTTGCAAGGACACATTTACAATGTTCCGGCTTAGAGTAACGGGGGTGGGGAGTAGAGATGTTGCCTAAGTGAAACCATCTTTGGTGGTCTTCAGTAGTGAGAATAATTTTCACAGAATTTGGTGCTATATCACCATCCCATGTGTGTGAGCCTGCCCCTTGTAGGACAAGGAACGTGCTAAGGATAAACATGTCTATAAAAGAACTGGAAGCACTCAGCTCATTCCACAGAGTCTGTTTTCCTCCTAACTGCTTTCTGTAAAAATAACCTCAATCACAGTGAGGGGTACTCGGAGCTGCCTGAGGCCCTTGTGTAAACAATACATTAAAGGAAAAAAAATTGAGAGGGCTAAAGTGAGTGGGGGTCTGAGGCCTGAGGGAAGAAAAACAACAACAACAATATGTTGAAGATGCTCCAGCTGCAATCCTTTTGCCCAAGTCAGAAATTTTGTTTGTTCATAAATTTATTCTGTTGCATTAAAAAATGTTTTTAAAGGACTCAAAGAATTCTGGCTGAGCTTCCATTGACAGGATGAGGAAATCACCCTCTGCAGGTGGGTAATGGGACAATGTCTAAAGCTGTGTTTTCAGGAGCTATCCATTTGTTTTCAATTATTTACCAAAAGCACTAACAAGAGAGGGGTTGGAGTTTTATAACAAGATATTGCCATTGATTAACTGTGTTTCATCTTCTACACGTGAGCCTGCCTTGCCAAAATTAACTTAAGAAGAAGAAGGCTATGGCAGGCAGGTGCAGAGAGACAGAGGCTAGTGACTTTTGCTACTTTGACGTTCATTACCTTTAAGGAAACTATTTCAATAAAATTTTAGGGGTTGTTGAGCAAAAACATCCCAACACATGAATACAAATTACCACATGGTAGTCATAATCATTCCTAGATTGGATTAGAAAGGAATGAGATTAAAAGGGGAAAAAAAAAAGTGAAGGGTAAAGTATGATTTTGTTGTTGTTGCGATAATAGAAAATTAAGAATTATTGTGAGAATTAAATAGGTTAATGAATTTGGAGATAACATTGTCCCTTTTAGTGCCACAGGAAAAGGCCTGCTGTTCAGAGACACTAGCCACCTGTTCGTATCTAATACTTCGCCCACATAAAGACTAGCTTTCTCAGGAACATCAATCTCCAGAATTCCCCTTCCCGGAGTTCCCAGCAGAGATTCTAAACATCTCTGCACAGCTGTGAACATTTGGTAACTTTGTCTATGTTAGTCATACTGTGGAAATTTTCATCTCTTCTCAACTGACCCACACACAGGTTCACCTGTTTTCCTACCCCAGACCCTGCTGCTATTGCTGTTACATATTATCACCAAAAAAAATAAAAAATAAAAAAATAAAAAAAATTTGGCAGACTCAATCCAAGTTGTGAACCATACTTACTCCATTGGGGGAAATGCCTTCCTCTACATTAAGAAGTGACTGAGGAAAACAGAAAATGTTGACTAATGACTTTTAAATCCTTCCCAGCGAGAATAAAAAAAGAAAAAGAAAATGTTAAGGCTTTTATTTTAGCAACTTCAAAGAAGCTTCAAAGAAAGAAGACAGCTGCAGAGATCAGATTACATAGACCTCATTCTAAAGCTTTAAGTAGCTGATAGTGCATCATGTGTCCAACTTATCTAGAGTAAAATAGCACAGGAGGCCAGCAGTTCTCTAAAAGGATTTCCCGATCCCTCTTAGTTTCTCTTTGACACAAATATGAATCTCCAGCCTATGGAATCTGAGACTACCAATGGAAGGGAAAGAAGGGATGGGGATGTTGTTTTGATGACTCACATTTAAATAGTTCTTAAGGTTTACAAAGTGCTTTAGTTAAAATAACCCTTTGATTTTTAGTACAAATGATATTATCTCCATATTACAGATAAGGACATGGAGGATCTGGTTAAGTAAGTAGCCTAAGATTATACAGCTAACATAGACTTAAACAGAGACCTTCCAATTCCAAGACCAGCATTCTTTCCATTTCACCAGTCCTAGTTAAAATTATGAAGTAGGTGTTCTTTGGTATTCACTTATCTTTTATAATTCTATTCCCCACCCCAACCTTGTCCTAGCAAACAATTAATGGTATACCACACTCTGACATACTCTGACTAACTCCCTTTGTTTGTATAATACACTGGAGGAGGAGAAAAAAGAGATTCTAAAAGAATGGAGGGGGGAACCTGGTGAATGTAACTACTGAGCAACTGTTAATAACTTTTGAGAAATCGTAGAGAATTGGAGAGGTACTTGGGGATTGAAAAATGACAGATATCTTGATTTTCCAAAGAGTCAAGATAAAGGAGTCAGCCAACTACAGTTTAATGACTTTGATTTCCATTCTTTTTAAAATAGATTTTTATAGCTGTTGATTTTAAATCAGCTAGATGTATCTCTGCATCATCCTTCCCTCTCCCAGAGTGCCATGCATTAAAATAAATATTTATGAAAGAACTACAGAAGTATAAGAGGGAAAAAAGTCAACAAAACAAGTAAATATCAAAACATCTAACACTATGTTCCACAGTCATGTATCAAGACTTATGCAAAGGAATGGGGAGTGAAATCTTATGTATCTTCTTTGATAAGATAGAAGCAACTAGCGCATCTAGATTCATGTTTTTCTTCTCACACACACTAGCTTTTCCTGTGAGCAAGTTATTTAATGCCCTGAAGTTCTACTCAACTTTCTAAAACTTTAAATTGCAGAGAAGGTTCTAACCTGAAATAGTAGTGAGAGTTGTTCACGTCTGGGAATATGTAAATCATATCACAAGTCTACTCACTCTCTACATAATATATACATACATATATATGTATATATATACACACATATATACATACACATATATGCATACATATACATATACATACACAAACATGTGTTTGTGTGTGTGTGTGTGTATGTATGTATGTAGAATACAGATAGGGAGTGGACATATAAATATTCATGTATTGAGTCTTTGAGCCAGCCCCTAACTCATAAGATGGGTTCCTCTATAAACAGCTACTCCAAATTGAGGGTATTTTATGGGTCTAAAGTCCCAAAACTATATACACAGCTCATAAGCTCCCACAGATATATTAACTTTCAATGGTTAGCCAGAAGACACAATTAGCTTGACAGCAATAACATTTACTGAAAAGTCATAATAATAAAAGAAGCAACAAAACATCTCCAGATTAAACTTGGCATTTGCTCTCACAAATACCCCAACCATCATTTGGGAGAATGGCTAACATTTATTTCACAAGTTGAAAGGCACACACATAAGGAAAATGTATGGTTAGGGATCATGCTACAAGGGAACTGTGCACATAAAAGGAGTACATATGGACAAGGAATACACATGTAAGGAGGGGTAACATACCTCCAATGGTTCAAGACCCTTGTTATCCTCTTGTTCTTGCTCATGAAAAATCTTGGCTGGGCAAGTTGCTCTTCTGGGATTACTGGACCTGCTTTGTTTGGTGTGTTATTTAATTGGGCTCTCTCCATCGACTATATCAGGCTAACTTTCAAATTTTTACACATTATGTTCACAATTTAGTCTCATTTTACATCCTACTCATATTACCATAATTTTGTTTCCTTTTAAAGTATTATTTCTATGTCTGAAGACCAACTGTGCCCCATTGTTTCCACCAGCCCCCACAAAGGATGACTAATCCTATATATATATATAATTGCTTTGCCTCTTAAAACATCTCTAGGGAGAGCATATGAGCATTGCCAGTGACTGCCCACACTAATCACGAGGCCCAGGACAGAGAAATCATGGTACCATGGTTTGTTTTATTGACTCCCTGTGCCTTAGAAGTGTTTTTACTGTATTTTTCTGTTGAATTACTATAGGCCAATGAGTGTCTGTGGCTAACAGTAACCATGAAGCAAATGAACCACAAATTTCTGAGGAAAAAAAAAATATAGTTCTTATGAAAGGTTAGAAAGTAGTTGTTTAGATATGGTTAGATGATCTTGCAATAAACTAAAGTCAATAAAATAAAGAAAAGGAAGAAAAACAAAGTCTTAAATTTTGGTTTAGCCAAGTCTTACTGGGTAAACTTATTTGCAGGAAGGTGGGGTAAAAAAGAACTAAGCTCAGTATTTTGTAAACATTTTATCTGCATCTGAATTCTACTCAATCTGAAACACTAAGGAAAATAGAGAATGGGAGAAGAGGACTTGAGTATGAAAAGATAAAATGTCTTATAATCAAAGAAAATATGCACTAATCTTTATTACATAAACAGGAACAAGAAAACCTGAGATCTATAGTCATATGAAAAATGATCTAAATCACTGTTGATTAGAGAAAAGCAAATCAAAAAACTCTGAGGTACCACATCACACCCATCAGATTGGCCAACATGACAAAACAGGAAAATGATAAATGTTGGAGATGTGGGAAAATTGGAACACTAATGCATTGTTGGTGGAGTTGTGAAATGATCCAACCATTCTGGAGATCAATTTGGAACTATGCCCAAAGGGCTATAAACATGTGCATACCCTTTGATCCAGCAATAGCACTTCTAAGGCTGTATCCCAAAGAGATCATGCAAATGGAAAAAGGACTCAAATGTACAAAAATATTTATAGCAGATCTTTCTGTGGTGGCAAAGAATTGGAAATTGAGGGAATGCCCATCAATTGGGTAATGACTGAACAAGTTGAGGTATATGAATATAATGGAATACTATTTTACTATAAAAAATGTGAGCAGGTGAACTTCAGAAAAATCTGGAAAGACTTGTATGGACTGATACTGAGTAAAGTGAGAAGAACCAGGAGATTGCTGAACACAGTAACAGCCACATTGTGCAAGAACTAACGTTGACAGACTTAGCCCTTCTCAGCAATGCAAGGAGTCTAAGACATCTCCAAAGGCCTCGTGATAGAAAATGCCATCCATATCCAGAGAAAAAACTATGGAGTTTGAATGCAGATTGGAGCATACTATTTTCTCTTTTTTTTCCCTTCTGTTTTGTTTTGCTTCCTCTTTCTATTGGTTCTTCCTATTGGTTCCAATTCTTCCTTAACAACATCACTAATATGAAAATATGTTTAACAGGAATTTATATGTATAGCCTATATCAGATTGTGTGCCATCTTGGGGAGGGAGATGGGAAGGGAGGGGGGGAATTTTAAATTCAAAAGCTTATGGAAGTGATTGTTAATGAATCAAAATAAATTAATAAAAAGCAAAACAGAACAAAAAAAGAAAACCTGAGATTTTATCAGTTAGCTTTCACCTTATCACCTTGAATCAGGCCACCAAGCCACTTTCCAGTCATCTCTAAACAATGCTCTCTGAATTCAGCCCTCCAATGCCTTCAGCCAGACCCAGGATTCCTGTCTCTGGGAACATGGAATATGTTAGGTGGGTAACCTTTCACCAGATCTTAAGTTGGAACTAGACTCCTACACCACCTCTGTGTCATTTCCAAACCATGATCTTGCCCATAGCCTCCATACAGCCTGAAGCAGCAAAGTGGCACAGTAGATAGAACACTTTGTTTGGAGCCAAGGAGACTTGAATTTAAATCTGGCCTCAAAAATTAATTAGCTGTGTGACTCTGGGCAAGTTATTTAACCTCTGCCTGCTTCAGTTTCCAAACTATCAAATGGATATAATAACAGCATTTATCTCTCAGGGTTATTGTTTAAATTTGAGACAGGTGATATTATTTTTTTTTACTTGGTGTGGAGGAAAGCAAGGCATCTTAGTCCTGAGATGAGCCTTGAAGGAAAAAAAAAAATAATGATTACAACAAGTGGAAATTTTGGAAGTAGTGTATTGTAGTCATGGGTAATGAATGATCTGTGTTAATTTATAGAGAGTATAGATTACAACAAGTGAGCAGTTAGCAGACCAGTTGGTTTGGAACATAGAATACATGAAAGGGAATAAATTCTTCAACAACAACAATAACAAAAAGGCCTAGAAAGTTAAGTTGAAGCCTCTTTTGTAGATGACCTGCAATCTTTCTTTCTCTGTCCTTGTCTCTCTGTCTCTGTCTCTTTGTCTCTCTCTGTCCCTCAGACTCCTTTTTTTTTACCATCACCGTGTATAGATATATGTCTATCTATACACACATCCATATACACATACACATCCATATATACTTACACATCCATGTATATACATATATGTTTATATATTTCCTACGGTAAGTCATTGGAGGCTTTTATGCAAGAAAGTGATGTGATTTAACCTGCAAATCAAGATTATTCTGGCAATAAAATCAGGATAGCCTGGAAGCAGGGTGATAAATTAAGAAGTTATTGCTCTAACACACATTAGAGGTAATGTGCCCTTGAATTAGCATGGTGTCAGGATAGACAGAGAAGATGCGACTTATGTGGCAGGTATTGTGAAAGTACAATCAGTATGACTTGACAAATGATTGAATATAGCAGATGAGAGTAGGAAAAGTCTGAAAGGAATGAATGAGTAAATGAATGAATGAGTAAATGAATGAATGAAAAAGTTAAGTCATTAAGTGCTTACTATATGGGAAGCATTGTACTAAGTACTAGGAAAGCAAATATAAAAGCAAGACTGTCCCTCAAGGAGATTATATTCTAGTGGGGGAAAATTATACAAGTAGTGGAGCTAGTTAGAAAGGAAGGAAGGAAGAAAGCTTTCATGAAATGCCTACTATATTCCAGGCACTGTGTTAAATACTTTACAAATATTACCTCATTTAATCATCACAAAAGCCCTGTAATCATTCCCTTCCTTTCTAAATAAAAGTCATGCCTTTCCCCAACTCCTTTGTAACAATTAAGTGAAACAAATTCCTAACAAAATGCTCACATCTGGAAATGTATGTTTCATTCAGTTCCTCTAGTATAACACATCTGCACCAAGAAGTGGGAAGCCATCCTTAGCCCTCTGTAATCACAATAGTTCATTGCATCAATCATATTTTTAAGTCTTTCAACGTTTCTGTCCTCAATCTTGTGATCATATTTTCCTAGTTATGCTTATTTGCTTATTTCACTCTGCATAATTTCATATGTGTTCCAAGATTTGTTGGAATCTCCTTTTAATTGAATATTATTTTATTTCTCTTAAATTATATATAAAGACAATTTTTAACATTCTTTTTTTAAAAACAATTTTTTTTGAGGAGTCAGCTATTTGGCACAATAAATAGAGCTCCAGCCTCAACCCTGGGCAAGTCACTTAACCCCATTGCCTATCCAAAAAAAAAGAAGAGTTCCAAGTTTTCTTCCTCCTTCTCTCAACATCCTCCTCCCTAAGATGGTAAGAAATTTCATACAGGTTGTATATGTGTAATCATATAAAATATATTTCCATGTTAGTCATGTTGTGAAAGAAACAGACCAAAAGAAAAAAAAATACTGGAAAAATAAAGAGAGTGAAAAATAGTATGTTTTGATATTCATTCAGACTCCATAAGTTCTTTCTCAGGATATAAATAGTATTTTTCAATATCAGTCCTTGGGAATTATCTTGGATCATTGTATTGCTTAGAATAGCTAAGTCATTCACATTTGATCATCAAACAATATTGTTGTTCCTGTGTACAATGTTCTACTGGTTCTGCTCACTTCACTTTGCATCAGTTCATCTAAGTTTTTCCACGTTTTTTGAAATCAGCCTGCTAATTATTTCTTATAGCACAATAGTATTCCATTACAATCATATGCCAAAACTTATTCAACCATTCCCCAATTGATGTTCATCCTTTCAGCTTCTAATTCTTTGCCACTACGAAAAGAGCTAATGCAAATTTTTTTTTGTATAACAAGGTCCTTTTCCCCTGCCTCCCACTTTTATCTCTTTGGGATACAGACTTAGTAGTAGTATTGTTGATCAAAGGGTATGCATAGTTGATTGCCCTTTGGGCATAGTTCCAAATTACTCTCCAGAATGGTTGGATCAATTCACAACTCCACCAATACTGCATTAGTGTCCCAATTTTCCCACATCCCCTCCAATATTTATCATTTTTGGAATCTATCTCATATTATTTCTTACTGCTCAATAAAATTTCTTTACATTATTTATTATTTAGCTTGATTGATACCCACTGTTTCCAGGACTTTGCTATGACAAAAAATGCTAACTTTTTTTTCTCTTGGTATTTGCTCACATTGTGCAATGGTTATACCACTTCTCAGCTTTGCCAACAGTGTTTATCTTTCCACAGCACATACAACAATTGTAATTTTCTGTTTTTTAAGGAAATTTTATCATAATTTTTTGAATTGCCTAAAGTTCTGATAACCAAAATACATAGGAAGTTGATGCAAAGATAATAACCATTACCTAATACATAAAATGTTAAAGGATATGAATAGGCCTTGAAGAAATTAGATTTAGCTCTAAATCTCAAACCGTATACCACAATAAACTGAAAAATAGATTCAGGTGTGATAAGCACTGAGTATACAAAGAAAGGGGGAGCAAATACCTGCTCTCAGAGAACTCACAGTTTGATGGTAGAGATAGTATGCAAACAACTGTGTACAAATAGATGCTATTGAAAGTTAAATTGAGGATAGTCTTAGAGGGAATACACCAAGAGTAGTGAAGGCAAGGAATGGCTTCTTGCAAAATTTGGTACTCCATATCTTATTTGGTCAAAAAGTCTTCCCCATAGTTGTAAAATATATTTCCTTCCATTTCCCTCTAATTTGTTTATGTTATAATCATTTGTATCTAGGTTATGTATATATTTTTAGCTTCTTGTGGTATACAATGATAGACTTTGAGCTAAGCCTAATTTCTGTAAGACGCCTTTCCAAGTTCCCCGGCAGTTTTTCCTGAATAATATGTCCTTACACTGGTAGTTTGTGCCCTTGTGTTTATTGAACATTATGCTAATGTGTTCTCTTGCTTCTGCAACTTGTGTACATAATCTGTTCTATTGATCAACTTTTCTACTTTTAAACCACTACTAAACTGGATTGATGATTACTGCTTTGTAATATAATTTGAAATCTGGTACTGTTAGACCCCCTTCATTCTTTCCTTAAAAAAAATTCTCAACTTTTTGACCTTTTGTTCCTCTAGATGAATTTTGTTATTTTGTCTAGTCCTGTAAAGTAACACTTCGTTGACTTGATTGATACTGCAGGAATCTAAAATTAATTCAGCTGTAATTATAGTTTTTTTCTTATATTATTATTATTTTAGCATGACCCACCACAAGCAATTAATACCTCTCTAGTTATTTTTCATCCCTTTATTTCTGTAAGCAGTGTTTTTATAGTGGTAGCTATATAATTCCTTTGTATATCTTGGTTATTAGATTCTTAGTTATTTTGTAGGGATTATAAAAGCAATTTCTTCTTATCTCTCTCTACTAAGTCTTTGTAGTAACACTTAGAAAGACTGATGATTTTGTACATATATTTTATATCCTACTACTTTAACAGAAGTTATTTTTTCAATTAATTTTTGTTTAATCTTTAGGGTACTATAACTATCATATTAAGTAGGAGGAAAAATCTAATGATTTTGTTTCTTTGCAGCCTAGGTTTATTCCCTTAATTTCTCTTTCTTGTTTTATTGCTATAGTTAGCATTTCTGGAACTATATCACATAATAATGGTGAAAATAGACATCTTTTCTTGCCAGTGATCTTCTAAGGATGAACCAGTGTTTATTACTAATAGTACTTGCTCTTGGGCTTAGATAGACGCTGTTTATTATACCATTTTTGCCAGTGTTAAGAGTATATATTGTACATACATATTTTTCTATATCTACCAATATAATCATATTATATTTTATTTTATTATTATATTTCTATTCAATTAGAAAAAGAATATTAGAATATGGCATATCACATAATATATATCTTATTAGGTACTATTACATTTATAGTTTCCTAATATTGAAACAATTCTGTATTCCTTCTATAGATTGATTAAATGTATAATTGTATAAGATTTTAAAATTATACTGACACCTACTTGCTAATATTTTACTTGATGTTGTTGTATCAATATTCATTAGATATATTGGTCTATAGTTTTTTTTCTCTAATTATCAGGATCATACTTTCCTCATAGGAGTTTAATAGAATGTCATTTTTATCTAGTTTTTTTTTGTTTTGCCAATAAATTACAAATAAAAGTCAAGGTTTAATTTCTTTAGCAACGAAAAGCAGATAACACCATATTGGCTAATATGACAGAAAAGGAAAATGATAAATGTTGGAGATGTGGGATAATTGGAACACTGATGCATTGTTGGGGGAGTCACATACTGATCCAACCATTCTGGAGAGCAATTTGGAACAATGCCCAAAGGGTTATAAAACTGTGCATACCAATACCATTACTAGGTCTGTATACCAAACAGATCATAAAAATAGAAAAGAACTCACATATACAAAAATATTTATAGCAGCTCTTTTCTGTTGGCAAATAATTGGAAATTGAAAGGATACCCATCGATTGAGAAATGGCTAAACAAGTTGGGGTATATAAATATAATGGAATACTATTGTCCTATAAGTAATGATGAGCAGGAAGGTTTCAGAAAAACCTGGAAAGACTTATATGAACTGATGCTGAGTGAAGTGAGCAGAACCAGGAGAACATTGTGTACAGTAACAATAACATTGTGTGATGATCAATTACTATAGACTTAGCTCTTCTCAGTAATATAATGATCTAAGATAATTTCAAAAAACTCATCATGTTAAATGCTATACATATCCAGAGAAAGAACTATGCAGTCTGAATGCAGATTGAAGAATACTGTTTTCACTTTTTTTTCCTTTCTCATGGTTTTTCCTTTTTATTCTGATTCTTCTCTCACAACAAGATTAATGGGGAGATACATTTAATATGATTGAACATATATAACCTATATCAGACTGCTTGCTGTCTTGTGGACAAAGGGGAGGGAATGGGGAGGGGATGGAGGGAGAAAAAAATTGGAATAATTGGAAAAAAATAAAATACTATTAAGTGGGGGTAGAAAGCAGATAAGACACAAATACACACAATACAAAGAAACAGAATATAAAAACATGAGATTCAATGATTTAATTACATCTACTTACCTCTTTAACTTCTCTTCTGCTCTGAAAATACATTCCCCTACATCCTAGGAAGCTAAGCTCCTAACTTTTGAACCCAGAGCACTTACTTAACTAAGTGTATTAAAGTAATAGTTCCTAAATACATGATAAATTATTTAATTAAAATAAGAAAAAAACAGATTTTTAATATACCTTTGTTAATTAATAGGTTATACCCAATACTCTTAAATATCTGTTGAAAACTGTTTCAATGGTTATTTACATAGATAATAGAACATTAGGATTATTGTAGTGATGAAATGGACGTTATTTGAAGTATAAAAATACAGTCACCAAGTCATGAGGTAGACAATATTAAATATAGCTTTTCTCTGGTTGGCACTCTTCCTAAAGAGGAAGAATTTACAGAACTGATGTATCTTTGTATCTTCTTCCCAGTTCAAAAATATCCTTCTCCTATCCTGCCAATTGTATAACTATATATTTAAAAGAACATGGCCTTCCTTGTAAAGATGCTTACTAATTTTTTTCAAAAAAAAGTTTTGTAGTAGTAGTAATAATAATCTTAATAAAAATAATTATAAAGTAGTTTAAGGTTGGAAAATCACTTTTTAATTTTTTTTAAATTATCCTAACAAAATCCCTGGGAAGTGGTTACTATTATTATCTTGATGTCATGATGAGGAACTTGAGGCAGTCAGAATTTAAATATCTCACTGTCTCCCAGGCATTGATAAGTACCTGAGGTTGAATTTGATCTTAGACCTTTCTGACTCTAAGTCCACTATGTCCCCTATCTGCCTTGGTTATTAATATTAACCAGAATATTCTATTCAAAATTATACCATATAATTCTCACTTATATGGTATAATTGTGAATAGAGTGCTCTGGTTAATAAAACCTTGGATAATAGAAAGTTATCATATTTAGCAAATTATTTTCAAGAAAGTATGAGTAACTAAAATAATGCCAAATCCATATTGAACATACTGTAATCTTTTGAGTAATATTAAAGACACTTTTAGATCATATAGTGTCTCAGGGACATATTTATAAACATAATGCATCATCTTAAAGAATCTATGCGGAATTACCAGTTAAGTCAATGTTTCAGGTGATGCAATAACAGTTAAACAGTTTTTAGTATATTACTCCTTTTAGTTTCAAGAGTGCTCTGTTAGGTACATTGGATGTGATATATTATCTCTAGAAATAAGGAAATATAGCTCCCAAGAGATATTGATTTATCCAAAATCACACAAATTTAGGATTCAGGAGCAGAGTTCTGAATAGATTCTAAGCCATTTGTTGACTGAACTCCTTTCATTCATTTGTTAGCTCCTCACAATCCAGCTTCTAAATTAATCACTCAATGGAAACTGCTCTCTCCAATGTTCTCAACTCAGTACTCATCCTTCTTGATTTCTGTGTAGCATTTGGCACTGTTGACCTTTTTGGGTTCCCATGTTACTATCTCTTGCTTCTCTTACAAAAAAAAAAGAACTTCTTACTCTTCTTTGCTAGATAATTATCTATATCCTACCCTCTATATCCCACCCTCTAACTTTGGGTGATAGCCCAAGATTCTGTCCTAGGCCCTCTCTCACTTTACATCCTCTTTCATATAATGACAATATGGGTAGAGAAGAGATGACCTGTGGAAGACATATTGTAGGATATAATAATGGATTCTAAGGGATCAGTGATCATTTATTTATATGCAAAAACCACTCTGATCCATATATTCAGTCCTAGGTTGTTTCACCCTATCGAACATTTCCCACAGAATGTCTCAAAGATATCATAAATTCAACAAATTCAAGTTAGAATTCATTATCCTTTCCTCCCAGACTCATATCTTTTCCTGTTTTCCCTATTTCTGTCCATAGCAATGCCATCTTTCAAGCCATCCAGGTTTACAAACTTGGAGTCATTCTTCATTTGTCACTCTCCTCAATTCATGTGACTGATTCTATCTCTATAACATATCTTGTATATGTGCCTTTCTCCATTCACATGGCTACCTGTCCAGTACAGTGTTTCATCTCTCACCTGGACTATTTTGATAGCCTCCTAATGGGTTTCTTTGCCTCAAATAGCTCCCTTTTTAAACTTCTGCTTCACATCTTTACTATATTGAATTTCTGAAGTCTGATTGAATCCTGATCATGTAATACCCCCTACCTAAGAAACTCCAGTAACCCCAACCACATCTAAGTACTAATCCAAACTTATATGGTTGACATTTAAAGTTCTTCACAATTGAACAACAAGAAAGAAGGAAGGAGAGGAAAAGAATCTCAATAACTTGGATTGGAGATGGGTCCATAAGGTGGAGGCCTGGATATGAGAAAGATAAAGCAAAACTAACCTAAGCCAGTGCAGGGTAGCTCCAGGATGGAGTCTAAGTTTCCAGTGGGAATTAAGTATGGATGAAAGATGAAAAGAAGGAATGGTTTGGAGATGTCTAGGCAGTAGTGAAAGAGCTTCGTCTATCTACTCTAGGAAGTAAGTAGATGAAAACTCAGTTGATGAAAAAGGCATATTAAAAAAAGATTATGAGAAAAAGCTGCATAGGCATCCCATTGAATTAATCTCTCAGTTTATATGGACAACCAGGATCCTCAGTGCAAATGGACAAAGATTTAGGTCCAGAATTTAGTTGAAGGAAATTAAAATGGATAGCATTTGGAACACTGCTTAGTGCTTAACATGATTCCAAATGTGTTCCTATCCCAAAAACCAATCTCTTACATGTTCTTCTGATGATGCTGTCAATAGGATCATGGGACTGTGATCTTGTAAGAATTAAAATTATAAACAACCCAAAGGGCAATGGAAAAAAATAACATGATGTCTATAGGTAGGATACAGCATATATGAACAATGACGCAGGAGAAAAGTTCCATGAAGGACAACACCATGGACATGAATAATGAAATAATAATTCAAATCATTAAAACAAATGGAAATCTATTCAGTTTTGAAGTTTCATCTAATACTCATCTAGATCACAGAGATGTAAAAAATATAATAATGAATGTTGGAGGAGCTGGAGGAAAACAGGTACATTAATTTTCTATTCATAAGCTTATGAATTCTACATGATTTTTCAAAACATTTTGAATTTATCAAGTAAAGTCAATAAATATTATGTGCCCTTGAACCCAGTGATGCCAGTATTAATCATAGATCCCAAGGAGATTAAAGACAGAGGGCAATGTCTCAAATATGCAAAAGTTTAATATGAGGCACCAGGTTTTTAATCATAGCAGCAAAGAATTAGAAAAAGAGGAAGAGTGTATGTGTGTGTATATATATATATGTGTGTATATATATATATATATACACACACACATATACACATGCATACGTATATACATATATACAAACACACATATATAAATGTATATAGAGAGATACATAAGTATACATATATAATTTTATACACAAGTACATATGTGTATGTGTGTATGTGTGTATGTACTTAAATTGAGGTATGATTGTAATATAACATTATTGTATTTCAAAAAATAAGAAGAATTCAGAGGAACTGGGGAAGGCTTGCATGAGTAGATGCATAATAAAGGAAGCAAAATTATAAAAATATTTATAAGATGATATCTATAATACAAAGGAACGTAACATTGAAATATCTCATTTTTCTGATCAATATCATGCACAATGATGAATGAGGTATATGTTATCAGGCGTGATCAGACAATGTGCTTATATGTCCTATTTTATTACAGTGGGGAAAGTTCCTTGGGAATGAAGACATTGGGAAGTGATGGGGACATTTTAAAAATGATATCAATAAAACATTTTAAAAATTATATGCTGAGAAGGTAAGTCTGGCCATTAACTAATACATGAGTAACCATGTCATCTATGGTAAGTGGTAGAAAACTATAGTTTTGTTCAAATGAATTGAAAGCCCATGGTCACAGAGCTAGCATGTTTTAGATTCAGGACTTGAACAAAAATATTCCTACTTCAATGAAATTCTCTGTCCATTAAAGTTAGTGATACACTGTCACCCAAATGCAAAAGATGGATTTAACTTGGTGGATTGAGATATTGAAGTAACTCCCAATCTTGGTAAACTAGTGTTACTTATATACAGAAAAGAAATGCATTGATAACTACAGTTGGAAATTTGAATATAGCATCAAGAAAAATGGAAATGAAATTACTTTCATACCTCTGATTTCTTAGTGTTTTACTGAAGCATTATTCATTTGAGATATTTGATATTCTATCGTTGGTTGTTGTTTGTGCTGGAAGAAGACCAAAATGACATCACTACATTGGAGTCAAGGAACAATGTGTCCAACTATACTTGATCAGACCAACATGTGCTCAGAAGTCTCTACTATAAGTGGAACACAAATAGTCCATGTGAACAACTGGAGCGTAGATGTCTCTAAATTTTCACATATCATGTTTCTTTTGAGCTACTGCATTTGCCAATGTCTTCCATGTCACCCAATTGAATTCAAAGTTCTTCAGAGAAACCTTGAAAGTGTCCTTGAATCACTTCTGACCTCCATGTGAGCACTTGCCTTGTGTGAATTCTTTGTAAAATAGCCTTTTGGGCAAATGTACATTAGGTATTTGAACAATATGGTCAGCCCACTAGAGTTGAGTTTTCTGCAGTAGAGTTTGAATGGTTCGTAGTTTAGCTCAAGAAAGTTCTATACCTTATCTTGCCAGGTGACAATTAAAAAGGAAGTGATTCCATTTCCTGGCATGTCACTGGTATACTGTCCTGACTTCATAGGCATACAACGATGAGGTCAACATAATGCTTTATAGATCAATTGGGCAGGCAGTCTAATATTTCTTCTCTCCCACACTCTTTTACAGCCTCCCAAACACTGAGCTAGATCTGGTAATGCATGTGTCAACATCATCATCTGTGTACATCCCTGGAAGTGAACTTATTCATAGCATTCATGATTTCTTCATTTTCTAGTGGCTCCACATATGGATGGTGTGGGGCTGGCTGGTGGAGAACCTGTGTTTTCTTGGTGTTAACCGTTAGGCCAATATTAGTATAAGCGGCAGAGAATCGGCTCATACTTCATTTCATCTCCGCCTCAGAGGCTGCATTGAGTGCACAATCATCTTCAAACAAAAAACCATGCACCAACTCTCCTTCCACTTTAGTCTTGGCTTTTAGACTTTTTAAGTTAAATAATTTACTACCAGTGTGGTAGCTAATCTTGCTACCATTTTTGACCTCATTGAAGAATCTGACTACACTGCTGAAAACATCATGCTAAAAAGCATGGGAGCAAGCACACACCCCTGCATCACTCCATTGGTAACTGGGAAAACTCAAGAACATAGTCCATTATCCAGAATCCATGGAAGCATGTTGTCATGGAGCTGGCATATGATACTGACAAACTTCTTCAGGCAACCAAGTATTGCATAATTTTCCACAAGCCCTCACAACTGATGGTATCAAAGGCCTTGGTCAATTCAATGAATGTTGTGTACAGATCTCTGTTCTTCTCCTGACATTTTTCCTGGAGTTGTCAGGCAGAAAACACCATATCAACTCTTCCTTAGTCCTTTTTGAAGCCATACTGGCTCTCAGGTAGATGATAATCTTCCAGGTGAAGGATAAGCTTGTTAAGGTGAACTCTGGCAAGAGTCATTCCAGCAATGACTAAGAGAGAGAACCACCCTCCATATCCCATGATTGTCAAAATACAATCTGTTTCCTTTATGGTTATAGAGATGTACAGTGAAGGAATCCTTGAACTCCTAGGGGATAACATTCTTTTGTCATATAACCTAGAAAATTTCAGTCAGCTTTGTATGAGCAGTGGACCTCCTGCCTTGTAAATCTCAGCTGATATAGATTCAGCAGCAGGTGCTTTGCCACACAAGAGGAGCCTAAGGGCAATTGAAACCTCTTCTTCAGGTGGAAGTTCAGCTAGAGAGGGATTGACTTTTACCTAAGGTATTTGGTCAGTGGCTTTATCGATTTTATATCTCTTTTCCATCTCTGAATTTTTAGTATTCTATTGAATCATTACACATTTGAGATGTTCGATATTTTATAATGTATCTAGCACAGTCATCATTGTGCCTTCTGTTCTTAGTCCATCATCCTCATTTCCTATCCTCCAAAATCTTGGGCTTTGCCCCATGTCTACTTTAGCTGATGGGTGAGTTTTGCCTTTCTCTTATTGGAAACCAGGCCTCCATGTCACTCCCTTGTCTTTTCAATTTGAGTTCTCAAATATTCCCCACCCTCTCCTCCTAACTCTTTTTATATTTTCTTCTCTACTTAACATGCTATTTTTAAATAGATCTTTTTGTTATCCTTTATTGTTAACAGTGTGCAAATTTCTCCAGCATACTTATTATTTACCTCTCTGAAAAGCCATCTCATTCAACACAGAATATTTTAAAGAAAAAAAAAAGGAAATAAACAGGAAGAAGAGGAAATAATCAATAAACTCCATGAATACAAATAAAAATTCTGAAAATAAAGACAGTGTTTCATGCCCAGGTATTTCCCACCCCATGTAAATGAGTAGATGGGGTGGGTTTATCATCTCATTGATTTTCTTTTAAGTCATACTTTTAATTTGTAATTTGGTAACACTCATTTTTTCATTGTTTTCTGGTAGTTTTTCTTTGCACGTACCTTATTGAAGTCATCATGCATATTGTTTTGTTGGATCTGATTGCTTCATTCTGTATCAGTTCATTTAATTTTATGTTTCTCTATATTGGTGATATTTACTGTTTCTTACAGCTCAGTAATATTACATTCATTTACCAGTTTTTTAGCTATTTCCCAATTGTCAGGTATCTATTTTGTTTCCAAAACTTCACTATCACAAAAGTGTGATTTAGATATTTCAAAGTATATAGTGACTTCTTATCAAAAACTTCTTTGGGGTAATATCTAGTAGTGTAATCTCTGATCCAAAGACACCAGCATTTTAATAGCTATTTACATAATCCCATTTTATAAAAAAATTGTTTTGATTTATATATACACCAATAATACATTAGTCTATCAATTATCCCATAACCCTTTACTGTAAATTGAATATCTTTCTATTTTGAACTCTGAAAGTTTTCTGGACATGAGATAATGTAATAGGGTTGGTTTCATTTGCATTTCTCTTATTATTAGTGAATTGGAGCATTCTTTCCTAAAGTTGTTAATTGTTTGAAATTATTATTACTATGATTTGTGGAATACTGATCTCTAGGGAAACGGCTTTTTCTATGTATGTGTGTATCTTCATACATATCCATATGCACACACATATATCCACATCCACATGCATATATACATATGCACACATATACATACATATATGCATTTGTTTTGTTTGTGCAGAAGCTTTATAGTTTTATGTAATCAAAATTGCCTACTTCATCTTTTGTACTTAATTCCTAACAATGAAAGCTATCCATTAGCTTAAGTGGTTAATTTGAGAGGAGAGGTAGTAAGTTCCTCATTTAAGAGGCCATCAACGACCACTAGCCAGTTGTATTATAACAGGGATTCCTTTTGGAGCAAAATGTTGAACCTGATGATCACTAAGGTACAATGTGTCTCTGAAATTCTGTGATTCTGTGTGATTCAGGTCTTTTGACTACAAGACCAGGATTCTTTGAATTATCCTTTATTGTTAACAGTGATTCTGAATTTTTTCACTCTTTTTACTGTGGCTAGACTGGTTTTCCCCCTTTCTTTTCATAGATATAAATAGAGTATGGACTAGATGTGCTTGCTCACTCTGACATACTATGATCTTACTCTATCTATATATCTACCTATTTTACTTTTTTTAAGCATCAGTTCTCCATTACATATGCTCAGTATCATATTGGATATTTTCACTTCTACTTTGCAATGCTTTTAATTTATTTTCCTCACAATTTAAGCTCAAGACATATAGATTTTGATGATCTATAAAACTGTGGAAATCTCAGCTGTGCTGCAAAAAAAAATCTACACAGAAAAAAAAAGAAAACAAAACAGACATAAAATGTCACCTGGATCTACTTACTATCTTAGTTGGGAAAACAGCATATACATTTGTTTTTGTATCAATATGACTCTTTCTTGATTACTAGGCCTTTTAGGAATGTGCCACCTAAATATTCAGGGAAATAGAAAGAAAAAGAAAGAGTTATACACATGTTTATGTATTCACAAATATACATATATACACACAGAGATAGATGCTATATGTAAATATGTATATACACACATTTATTAAGTACTTACTCTATGCAGAGGATTATGATATGTACTAGCTACAAAGATCAAAACAAAGCCATCCCTGTTCTTAAGGTGTTATTTTCCACTGGAGAGATAGAACAGGAAAACAGATAAACTTTATACAAAGTAATCTGAAGAGTGGGAAAGTACTAGTGACTGGAGAGAACGAGGCACAACTCATCCAAAAAAGGTGGCATCTGAGTTGATTCTTGAAGGAAGATAAGGATTATTTAAAAGAAGAAAGAAGGGAATTGCATTTTACATACTGGGGAATGATTTAAACAGAGAAGTGAAAGATAGTATGTGACATTTAAGAAGCAGAACTACATACTAAGACCTTTCTGCCAAGGATATTTGAAATCTGGGTGTCATACTGAATTTTTTTACCCTCCCACTGCCCATTTCTAATCATTGCCAGGACTTCTCAGTTCTACCTATGCAATATGTTTTATATTTTTTCCCTCCCTCGTTCATCACCATCAATGCTCCCTACTAATCAGCTACCAGTAATTAGTAAATAAACCCAAGATACTTGAGAAAAAGTGCAATCTCCCTTCTTCCAGCATCACTCTTTTTGGCCCTAGTAGCCATCATTGAAGATGATTATCCTTTGGAAGAGGAGATCAATAATCCCCAACACAACCAACAATTGTTCTTGACTAACAGCAATGTGTCAGACAAGAAAGCATACATGAAGTAGAAAGGAACTCCGAGGAAGAGACAGGGTTGTGCCAGATAGGTCAAATTGCAGTAATCCTCACCTCAGGATTTGGAGGAGATAGTCCAGGAACCTGGGCCCAAGAGTCTTACAGATACCAGTGCCCCCAAGATTATTGGCTTTGTTTCTAGTTTGGTCCTTGTAGCCATATTTGGGAGAACAGCTTTTGTAGAGAAGGGACCTGCCATTCTGGACACTACTAACACCAACCACTAAACAACTGCCACTGACTAGAAAGTAACCCAAGAACCCTGGGAATAGTAATAAATCTTAGATTACCAACTCTGTTTCCCATCTGACCCCTCCACTCCCAGTCATTGCCCAACAACCCAATTGATATGTCATCTAATAACTTCCTCTACAATTACTGTAGCATTCATTCACCTCAGCAGCACCATCTATTGAAGACATACAAAAGAAAGTTTTGTATTATTTTCCTTATTATAAAATGAACTCTTTGAGACTAAGGATTGTTTTGCTTTTCTGTTTCTATCACCAGGATGTAGCAAGAAAGCATGGGGAAAGGTCCAAAACATGAACAGAAAGATTTGAGTCATAGGGACGTTTTTAATGCCCTTCCTCCCTATGTACTCTATATTGTTCTTATACTATCGCATAACTGACAAGGATACCATGGGTTAAAGGATCATATGGGACTGTATTCAGGCTACATATAACAACCAATGAAGAACTGAGGAAAAGAGAGGTTAAATGAGTTGCCCAGTGCCATGTAGCTAACTAGTAAGTGTCTAAGGTATAATTTGAACCTAGGTCTTCCAATGATGAATCCATTATGTTAGACTACCTCTCTACCCTGTGCAATTCATCATATTATTAAAAGCCAATGGAGTCTATCTGTTCACTGTTAATGGGAAACACATCCCATTAATGGGATCTCATGAATGATAGTGTCAGGAGGTCTAAACAATCCCTCCTAGAACTTGAGGATAGTCACTCTACTGGGATCCCAAACTGAGTGCAAGTGTTGATTGGAAGAGTAGTGGGGAGAGGGGAGGGTTCTATATCAGCAGCAGAAACAAAGTTAGCAAGCATTTATTAAGTTCATACTATGTTCAGAAAGCACTTTGCTAGGCATTGGGCAAAGAAAGGTGTTTTGTTTTGTTTTTTTTATAATACTGTAGTTTCTGCCCTCAAGTAGCCTACATTCTACTTGGGGCTTTCCACAGATAAGTAAAATGCAAAGTAGAGTGTAACGGGAGCAAAGGCAGGTTCTAAACAAAAGAAAAAAATTAAGAAGATTCCTCCACTTTTAGCTGGTAGGCTTAATGGAGGAGGTGGCACCTGATTTGAAGGAATAGAAGATTCTTAGGGTACAACAGAAGAGGGAGTATATTTCAGACATGGAGAGGGCCTGTGCAAATGATTAGACATACTAAAAATTATGTCAGATCAGGGAATAGTTAATAGTCCAGTTTTAATGCAATGAAGAATATTTTAAAGGGAATAATCCTGAATAAGGCTGAAAAAGCAAGTTAGAAACTAGTTATGGACAATCTTAAATTGTAGACTAAGGAGTTTTCATGCTTTCTTTTAGGCAATAGGGAGCCACTGAGCATTTTTGAGCAAATGAATTATGTGGTAAGATCTGTGCTGAAGGAATATTCTGCTGACAGCTATGTGAAGCAGAAATTGAAGAGGGGAAAAACAAGAGGTAGAGAAATTATTAAGGCAACAAGCATTCATAAAGCACTTACTATGTGCTAAGTACTGTGTTAAGCACTGGGGCAAACTATTTAGAAGATTATTAAATTAGTCCCAGTGAAAGAAGATAAAATCCATCTCTTTGTTTTCTAGGACAACATTTAGTAGCCGAACTTGATTTTGGAACTGATTGATGGATTTCTTCTTAGGAAAGGGTTTAGGTTCACCACTGAAACTGGAGACATCCAGATAAGAGATAAAGGCCACAGCTTCTAACTGTGACTAGAAGAGGTCACAGCACTGTCTTCTGGTACATTCCACTTCTAAAGTCTTAAGGGGCATTGGAGCTGTGTAATAAGCTGTTTTTAATTGCAGGCAGATGGTTCTAAATGAACTCTTAAGACTAACCATCAACAAATAAAAATTCATAAGAAGTCTGTGGCATAGAATTTAACCTAACACATTTTTAATGTAATGAGTGAACTATGTTACCTGCTTTCTGGTTCAGGGGACAAAATTCTTATATATTTGCCCTTTAAATGTGTGATAATTAGCATCTCAGATGACCTTGTCACTTTCCTATTTAATTAAATGATATTTTCTAGGAAGGCTATTTGTGCAGTACGACTCAAGATATTTCATGTTCTAAAAACTGCTTGCATAAAAATTCTAAGGAGAGAAGGTTGGATAACATTTTGAACTATTTATAGAACATAAAGAGATTTTTCTTTTACCTTCTCACAGATAAGAATGTTATGGCTTCTTCTAAAACCTCTTTGCTTTTCCTTTGTGACCATTCATAGAACAGAAATGCATAATGATTTTCATCAAACATAAGCAGCAGGCAGAGATTTTTCATTTCCTATTTGAAAATGAAACACAAAGAGCGGGACGGTACTTGTGCATGAGTTAGTGTCCATCCTTCCTTGAAACAATCACTGGCATTTTAGATCCAGGATGGGTAATTGCTGCCCTCACTCTCATCTCCTCCAAGATGTTGAATTTGAACTTGAACAGCCTGTCCCAAGGAGCTCACTCTTGCTTAAGGCATAAACATTTCCTTTGCACAAGGTAAAAGGTGTCATAGTTGGCTTCCCCTTTAAAAGCACATGACTGACCTTTAATAACCTCAAATAACCTCCAGAGTCTTAACAGCCTATTTGCAAAATGATGAAATAATTGCAATTAATCAATTAATCTTGCTTTTAATCAACTCTGAAATTACTGATGGAATCATTCAGTAGAGTTTATATCCCAGAGAAGAAACAGTTTAGCAATTAACTTCACATTTCACCTGACAAGGGTTGATGACCATTTTCCTTCTTGGAAATTATTTAATACCATGTTGGAAGTATTACCAATTATTTTAATTAAAAAACTCTGGATTAGATTGAGCAGGTAAAAGGCATAAAGTCTATTTCTGACTCTGAAACTTGCTTCATGAATGATCTTTTACAATTTACTTGCATTTTCTGTACCTCAATTTTACCAGTGTGAAAGGGAGTTACTAAGTGTTCAGGAATGGAACTAAAGGAATGCAAAACCTTCCCATTTGTAGATTATCAAGCCTATTTTTTTGCAGTGAGAAAAAAAAAAAAACTTCTACTTAAGAGTAGAGATTTTTTAAGACTATACACAACTATTTCAAGCTTTAACATGTTTCCAAAAATTGCCAAATTCATTCAGAAGTGAACTAAATGAAAAACAAAACAAAATAAAATAACAGATGTTTAGTAACCTAATTAGAAACAAAGTCTTTGGGAAAATTGTTTGCTGCCTTAATAGTCAAAGGTTGATTATTTGGTATAGTGGACAAAGCAATGGACCTGGAGTCAAGAAGGCTTGACTTCTAATCCAGTCTCATATTTATTAGCTATGTGACCCTGGGCAAGTCACTTAATCCCTGTCTGCCCTAGTTGCCTTATCTGTAAAATGGAAAAATAAGGATGTCCATATATTAAAGTTGTTATGAACATAAACTGAGATAATATGGATAAAGCACTTTACAGACTTCAAAGCACTAAACTCTAGATATCATCATCATTATCACAATTATCATCTCTACTGAGTTTATGTTAGAGCTAGCCCATGTCAGCTGTAAAGTACACACTAAGCCTTATTTTTTTACATTTGAGAATTGAACAACATCAATCCATTCAACTAAATGTACCAGAAATCACTAAAATCTTCTTCAAGGTAAGCCAAATCCACACTGGTGCCATTTTATTATTTCAGTAATTCTTCCCAAAGTTTGTTTACATTGCAATTTCTTTTTGCAATTGGTAGCTTCAGGGAGATTCTCAGAGCAAGTATTCCTCTAGTGGCTTCTGTTTTCTATCTGTTTTCTTAAGCTTATTTAACACATTTTAATCTTTTTTTTTAATAAAAAAAAAAAAACTTTCCTTAAGTTTCCCTCAGGTTTCTAATTCTAGCTTCAATATGCCAGACAGATAAAAGTTATATAAGTTAGTGTTAGATTTTCTCAAAACATGGACATTTCAAAAATGAATGAATTTCCATTAACCACTAGAATTTCTACAAAAAAAGGCTTATGCTAAAGTAAAGATGATGGTGGTCATCTTGAAGCTGGAATGTTTTCTCAGAATTAACATTCAAATGGAACTATAATCTAAACTTATGATTTCATTTTTATTTGAGCTCAAGCTCACTTAGAGAAAAAATGTATAAAAATTATTGCTTTAGGGAAAATCAGTAGTCAGTTACAAGATGTTCAGAAAATGGTTTACTTTACTTTGTAATAATAGCAAAGGTTTATGTAGCACTTTAAGGTTGGCAAAGTATTGTACAGATGACTCACCTGATTTTCAAAAAAAATCCCTATAAATTAGGTTATTAAAATATTATTTTCCCCATTTTACAGATGAGAAAATTGAGGCTGAGTTAGTTAAGTAACTTGCTAAGGGACACACAGATAGGTGTCTGAGATAGAAGTTGAACTCAGATCTTTACCTGGCCCAGCAAGCTATCCACGACCTACCTCTCTTATCTGCTACTCTATTCTCAGATACATTTTAGATGAAAAATGACTTTAAATCCTGCAAAGGTCAAAAGTGTCAAGCAACACTTTTGAATGTAACCGGAAATAGTATAATTTGGAAATATGTGACATAATTAATGAAAATACAGTAGAACATAGATAATGTTACTAAGTGGTTTTCTAAGTCAATATGTAACCTGAAGGGAATATCACACATAGTTTAGGCCCTGTTTCGATTTGAGTTTGACACTACCACTTTACATCCAAGGTCCATCTGAGCCTCCCCACACCCCTACTTCCTTTACAATGGAGAAAACTAAGTCCTAGAAAGTGGATACAGCATTTTCCAAGGTGAAACATATTTTAATATGTACCAGATCCATGATTTGAACCCGGGTCCTCTGACTTCAAATCCAGTGTTCTTTGCATTATACCATACTTTTGAATGCCTATTATATGTAACTCTGTGAGGCAATTCCTTTCAGTGGAAGCCTCTTTTAACTCCTCAGCACAATTAATTGGGCTACTAACCAGTACTTGTAAGTGGCTCTGGCATATTTACGACTGGGGGAAAAGAGGAAAATATAGAGAGGAAGAATAAAATGGAAGATGGGGGGAGGGGTTGAAGCAAGTGAGAGAGTAGAGCACAGGAAGGTTGAGGCAATGTTAGAGATGTGACTGTGATTTTCTGAGACTGAACCACTGACCAAAGCTTTAGGTGAAACACAGAGCAGGCCCTGCTTCTTTCCCATCCTCGTATTCTCTGCCCTTTAAAGGTAGATGCCTGCCATTCAACTTTATAGCTTCAAACCTTCTTTAAAGTTTTGATCCATATTAAAATGTGAAAAGCATCCACTTGAAGGTGTACAGCTACAAGCTGCAATCAGTTATATTGTCATGTGGATGAAACATCTGAGAAAAGGTTATAATGCTATATAATAACACCTTTGTGAACAAGAACTCTGTCTTATAGATGATTATATCCCCAGTAGAGCTTAACACAGTACTCAACACGTGGTAAATGACTAATAATTTTTTTTTTGCAATGACTATTATCTAAAACACAATTTAAGTAGTTGCTACCCTCCCACTAATTTTGACCAAAACTTTAAATTTGAACAATCCCATTAAGCTCTGTCTTTTTTGAAGCTGGAATATCATATTTGCACATTTACAAGCTCTCTCAGACTTCCCTTTTAGTGACATATGTTTAGCCTTGATAAATAATAGAGAGGCTAGCATGATAAAGCATGAAGGTACTAGGCACAGTAAGTAGAGGAGGTTGTGGGGTCAGGGAAGCTCTACTGGAAAAAAAAAACAAACAAAGGAAAGGAAGACTGGAAATTTCAAGGCCAAATTTTGTGATTTCTTCTAGAGAAGGCCTTGATTTTTTTTTTTTTTGCCTAGATCCATTTTCTGCTTCTTGATTTATTGTATATCTAGCTGACATTTCCGGGGGTTGAGATTTGAAAGTGGAGGAAGAAGCAAAATTATTTGTAACCAAGTTTAACCAAGGTAGCATTTTGGGTGCTACAAAGAGTCAAGACCCCAGAACATATTACTTCCAATCGACTAGCAGAATCCCCACTGCTAAATCTTGACTACTCTTTCGTTCTTCTCAAAGAAATATATGTCAGTCACTCTCTGGCTCTGCCACTACAAACATGAGCACTCTTTTTCCTTTCCCACCTCATCCTGTTGTTTCATTCATTCATCTTCAGTCAAAGTCATAATTTTAACACAGACTAATTAGATTAGTAAATAAATAGCAAATACAGAAACATTAATTTCATAGGTTGTAGACTATACATTGCATTTGGTCCCTTGGTTCTAGTCCTTCCCAAAGCAGGAAAACTTTTTTTTTCTGTATTATTTATTTATTTTTAGTTTTCAACATTCACTTCCACAAGGTTTTGAGTTCCAAATTTTCTACCCATCTCATGTCTCCCCCACCCACTCATGCATTCTGAATACCCCTTTCCCTAATCTGCCCTCCCTTCTATCTCCCCTTCCTTCTCTTATTCCTTTCCCCTTCTATTTTCTTGTAGGGCAGGATAGATTTCTATCCCCCATTACCTGTATATCTTATTTCCCAGTTGCATGTGAAAACAATTTTTTAACTTTTTTTTGCTGTGAAAAACTAACTCTATTTCCCTTAATCCTATTCTGCCCCCCATTTATTCTATTCTTTCTTTTGACCCTGTCCCTCCTCAGAAGTATTTGCTTCTGATTACCCCCTTTCCCAATCTGCCCTTCTCTCTATCATCCCTCTACTCTCTTGTCCCCTTCTCCCCCTATTTTCCTGTAGGGTAAGGCAGATTTCCATACCCAATTGAGTGTGTATGTTATTCCCTCCTTAAGTCAAATCCTATGAGAATAAGATTCACTGATTCCCTCTCACCTTCTCCATTTCCTCTCCACTGTAAGAGCCTTTTCTTTTCTGTTTTTTTTTTGTGAGGTAGTTTAACCCCATTCTACCTTTCCCTTTCTCTTTCTCCTAGTATAATCCTCTCTCAACCCTTAATTTTATTCTCCAGATGTGACCCCTTCCTCTTCAACTCACCCTGTGCCCTCTATCTATCTATCTACACATATAATTTTTTTCCATCCAATTACTGTAATACTGACAAAGGTTTAACCTTAATAAGTCTCTTATGATTTCTCTTTCCTGTTTACCTCTTCAAGACTCATACTTGAGTCTTGTATTTGAAAGTCAAATTTTCTATTCAGCTCTGGTCTTTTCATCAAGAATGCTTGAAAGTCCTCTATGTCACTGAATAACCATTTTATCCCCTGGAGGATTTTGCTCAGTTTTGCTGAGTAGGTGATTCTTGGTTGTAATCCTATCCCCTTTGCCCTCTGGAATATTATATTCCATACTCTCCTAACCCTTAATGTAGAAGCTGCTAAATCTTGTGTTATCCTGACTGTGTTTCCACAATACTTGAATTGTTTCTTTCTGACTGCTTGTAATATTTTCTCCTTGACCTGAGAACTCTGGAATTTGGCTACAATATTCCTAAGAGTTTTCCTTTGGGGATCTCTTTCAGGAGGAGATTGGTCGATTCTTTTAATTTCTATTTTGCCCTCTGGTTCCAAAATATCAGGGCAGTTTTACTGGATTATTTCTTGAAAGATGATATCTAGACTCTTTTTTTGATCATGGCTTTCAGATAGTCCAATAATTTTTAAATTCTCTCTCCTGGATCTATTTTCCAGGTCAGTTGTTTTTCCAATGAGATATTTCACATTGTTTTCTAATTTTTCATTCTTTTGGATTTGTTTTACAATGTCTTGATTTCTCATAAAGTCACTAGCTTCCAATTGCTCTATTCTAATTTTTAAGGAAGTATTTTCTTCAGTAAGGTTTTAGACTTCCTTTTCCATTTGGTCAATTATGCTTTTCTGGGCATTCTTCTCCTCATTGGCTTTTTGAACCTCTTTCGGCATTTGGGTTAGGCTATTTTTAAGGTGTTTTCTTCAGTATTTTTTTGGGTTTCCTTTAGAAAGCTTTTGACTTAGAAAGCAGCTGTTTCTTGCATCACTCTCATTTCTCTTCCTAGTTTTTCCTCTACTTCTCTTACTTGCTTCTCAAAATCCCTTTTGAACTCTTCCAAGGCCTGGGACTGATTCATATTTTTCTTAGAGGCTTTGGATGTAGGAGTTTTGAATTTGTTGTCTTCTTCTGGTTGTATGTTTTGATCTTCTTTGTCAGCAAAGTAAGATAATATAATCTGACTCTTTTTGCGCTGCTTACTCATGATCCCAGCCAATTACTTGAGTTTTAAATTCTTTGTTAAGGTAAGAGTTTGCTTCCAATGCAGAGAATGTACTGTCCCAAGCTTCAGGGGTTTGTACAGCTGTTTTCAGAGATACTTCCAGGGACTTGAAAATTTTCAGTTCTTCCAGGGCATTATGATAAGGGGTGAGGTGTTTGCTCTCCACTGCCACTACAACCTCCACCATGCCAGCAGTCCTCCTTGCCCCAGGACCACCCCTCAGAACTGTGACCCAGGTCCAAGCACAGGCAAAGCAAGAGATTCCTGCCTCAGCACTGGCAAAGAGATTCCTGCAATCCTCCTCTGATCAGCCACTCCATGATTCCCCCTCAATCTATGGGCTGGAAGCTCAGGAGGCAGCTGCTTGAGACTTGAGTCTAAGACCTAGCTTCTCTCTCTCACCGAAGTCACAGACTTTTCCCACTGACCTTCTCAGTTGTCTTTGCCATTTGTGGGTTGAGAAGTCTGGAAACTGCCACAGCTGTCCGTGATTCAGCCCTCTGAGGCCCGCTCCAGGTTCGCTGTGGCCTGCGTGCGCCCTCTCCCCTGCTGGCGCGATGAACCTTTCTGATCAACCATCTAGGTTGTCTTGGACTGGAAATTTTTTTCACTCTGTCCTTTTGTGGGTTCTGCTGCTTTAGAATTTGTTTAGAGCCATTTTTTAACAGGTATTTGGAGGGGTTTGGGGGAGAGCTCAAGCAAGTCACTGTTTTCCTTCTGCCATCTTGGCTCTGCCCCCAACGTTTGTTTTTAAAACTTTTGGTTTCAAATTTTCTTCCTTCCTCCCTCCCCACCCACCTTCATTGAGAAGGCAAGCAACTCGATACAGGTTATAAATGTGCACTCATGCAAAACACTTCCATAGTAGTCATGCTATGGAAAACACTATATTTCCTTTCACCTTATCTTGCCCCCCTTTTATTCTATTCTCTTTTGATCCTGTCCCTCCTCAGAAGTGTTTGCTTCTGATCTCCCCCCCCCCCAATCTGTCCTCCTTTCTATCATCCCCCTGCTCTCTTATCCTCTTCCTCCCTATTTTCCTGTAGGGTAAGATAGATTTCCATACCAAATAGTATATGCTATTCCCTCCTAGAGCCAAATCCAATGGGAATAACATTCACTCATTCCCTCTCACCTTCCCCCACTTCCCCTACACTGTAAAAACCTTTTCTTATCTGTTTTACCCTGATCTACCTCTCATTCCCCCTCTCCCATATAATACTTTCACCCCTTACTTTTATTCTCCAGATATCACCCCTCATCTTCAACTCACCCTTTACCATCTATCTATCTATCTATCTATCTATCTATCTATCTATCTATCTATC
>NW_020954587.1:1199299-1235868 GCF_900497805.2 Vombatus ursinus | reverse complement strand
ATCTATCTATCTATCTATCTATCTATCTATCTATCTATCTATCTATCTATCTATCTATCATCTATCTATCTATCTATCTTTTTATCTATCTATCCATATAATTTTTCACTCTAACTACCCTAATACTGATAAAGGTCTCATTAGTTACAAATATCATCTTTCCACGTAGGAATGTAAACAGTTCAACCTTAATAACTCCCTTATGATTTCTCTTTCCTGTTTACCTCTTCATGCTTCTCTTGAATCTTGTATTTGAAAGTCAAATTTTCCATTCAGCTTTGGTCTTTTCATCAAGAATGCTTGAAAGTCCTCTGTTTCACTGAATGTCCATTTTTTACCCTGAAAGATTATACTCAGTTTTGCTGGGTAAGTGATTTTTGGCTATAATCCTATCTCCTTTGATCTCCAGACAAATGTATTTCAAATCCTTTTGTCCCTTAATGTAGAAGCTGCTAAATCTTGTGTTATCCTGATTGTCTTTCCAAAATATTTGAATTGTTTCTTTCTGGCTGCTTGCAATATTTTCTCCTTGACCTGGGAACTCTGGAATTTGGCTACAATATTCCTAGGAATTTTCCTTTGGTGATCTCTTTCAAGAGGTGATTAGTGGATTCTTTCCATTTCTATTTTTACCTCTGGTTCTAGAATATTAGGGCAGTTTTCTTTGATAATTTCTTGAAAGATGATGTCTAGGCTCTTTTTTTGATCATGGCTTTCAGACAGTCCAATAATTCTTAAATTCTCTCTCCTGGATCTATTTTCCAGGTCAGTTGTTTTTCCAAAAAGATATTTCACATTGTCTTCTATTTTTTTCTTTCATTTTTTTTTTTTGGTTTTGTTTTACACTGTCTTGATTTCTCATGAAGTCACTAGCTTTCAATGTTCCATTCAAATTTTTAAGTAAGTATTTTCTTCCATAAGCTTTCAGACTTCCTTCCAAGCTGTTGACTTGTTTTTCATGATGTTCTTGTATCACTCTCATTTCTCTTCCCAGTTTTTCTTCTGCTTCTCTTACTTGCCTCTCAAAATCCTTTTTGAGCTCTTCCATGTCCTGGGACCAATTCATATTTTTCTTGGAGGCTTTGGATGTAGGAGCTCTGACTTTGTTGTTTTCTTCTGGTTGTATGTTTTGATCTTCTTTGTCACCAAAGAAAGATTCTATTGTCTGACTTTTTTGCACAGTTTGCTCATGTTTCCAGCCAATGACTTGAGTTTTAAACTCTTTGTTAAGATGAAGTCTGCATCCAGTGTGGAGAATGTATTGTCCCAAGCTTTGGGGATTTTGTGCAGCTGTTTTCAGAGATACTTCTAGGGACCCGAACATTTTCATTTCTTCCAAGGTGATATGATCAAGGGCAAGGTGTTTACTCCTTTCCTGGCCTGTGGTCTGGTTTATGAGCAACCACAAGCACTCTTTTCTGCCTGAGAACTGTGAGGAATCCCTCTCCACCACCGCTACTAGCTCCACCACACCAGCCTCCTATTCGCCCCAGGACCACCACCCGGAACTGTGACCCAGATCCAAGCACGTAAAAAGCAAGACAATCGTGCCTCAGCGCCAGCAAAGAATTCCCTGCAATCCCCTTCTGATCAGCCACTCAATTTTCTCTCTGTCTGTGGGCCTGAGCTCTGGAAGCAGTTGTTGCCCTGGGGCTGTGCAGGGACTGGGACTGGGACCAAGCTTCTCTGTCACTGTGGTCACAGGCCTTTCCTATTGTCCTTTTAAGTTGTCTTTGGAATTTGTGGGTTGAGAAGTCTGGAAACTATCACAGCTGTCTATGATTCAGTCCCCTGAGGACTGCTCCAGGTTCATTGAGGCCTAGTCTTTGCCTGTGTGCTCATGCTGAACTGCGCTCCTCTCCCAGCCTGGTGCAATCAACCATTCATTTTTTCTTTGGCTGGAAATTTGTTTCACTCTGTCTTTTTGTGGGTTTTGCTGTTCTAGAATTTGTTTAGAGCCATTTTTTACTGGTATTTAGAGGGGGTGGGGGGAGAGCTGAAGCAAGCCACTGCTTTTACTCTGCCATCTTGGCTCTGCCCAGGAACACCTCTTAGATTGGATATCTCTTGCTTGTTTTTCAGTCTTCCATCCAGAGAACAAGAAAAAGAGGTAGTGCTAAGGTGGAGATTCAATATCTTATTGTAGATGTTCCATCTCTGCGTGAAATGGGAATAAGCCACAAATATTTAATTCATGACACAACTAGAAAGAACTATAAATTTTGGTGATCCTCAAGGTCACTGATATGTCGATAAATGAGAACATAGCTTTAATCTTTCAGCACAAAACAGAAGGCTATTCAAGCATCCTAGAGTCTAATACCCTCACAGTGCCTCCTAACTTTTACAAACCTAACTTTTACAGAGGCCAGGAGATAGCCAGGTCTTTGGGTCAGCCTAAATTGGCTTTGGGTTTCTCAAATCCTTCTCATTTTCCTTCAAAAAATTTGCTTATTTATTATACTACTGATTAAAAAAATGTATCAATCCATTGGAACTATGCTCAAAAGGCTATAAATAGCACTTCTGGGGTTGTATACCAAAGAGATCACAAAAATGGGAAAAGGACCCAGGTGTACAAAAATATTTATAGCAGCTTTATATGTGGTGGCTAAGAATTAGAAATTGAGGAAATGCCCATTAATTGGGGAATGGCTGAATCAGTTGTGGTATATGAATGTAATGGAATACTATTGTGCTATAATAAATGATGTGCAAGCAAACTTCAGAAAAAAAAACCTGGAAAGACTTGCATGAGCTGATGCTGAGTGAAGTGAGCAGAACCAGGAGAATGTTGTGCACAGTAACAGCCATACTTTGTGATGACTAACTTTGATAAACTTAGCTCTTCTCAGCAATGCAAGGATGTAAGACATATCTAAAAGTCTCATAATGGAAAATATTGTTCACATCCAGAGATATTATCCACATTCAGGCTCTGGATCTTGAATACAGATCAAAGCATACTATTTGCTATTTTTTTCTCTTCTGTTTTATTTTGTTTCTTTTTTTCTTGTGACTCCTCCTATTGGTTCTAATTCTTCTTTACAACATGACTAATGTGAAAATATGTTTAATAGGAATGTATATGTAGAGCCTGTGTCAGATTGCATGCCATCTTGGAGAGGGAAGTGGGGAGATAGGGAGAGAAAATTTAAAACTCAAAAGCTTATGGAAGTAAATGTTGAAAACTAAAAATAAATTAATAATAAAAAATTTAAAAATGTATCAATCCAAGTTTCTACTGACTCACTATAACAAATCACCTGTATCTTACTCCAGGTTGAGAGTATAGCCACACCCCCTCTACATGTGGTCATAGTTCTATACCACTCCTTACTCTCATTCTTTCTGTGAGATCTTTTTTCAAAGTATCATTTTTGTAAGAATGCTGCAAATTGAAAGAAAACAGAACTGTGCTCTTTTCAATTGAAATGCACTGTGGGGACAGGGAAAGGTGAAACCTGAAGATATGTTCAATGTATTACTTTCCTGCAGTTTTATTCTGAAGCTCTCATGGCTATTTATTTGCTCCACTGAAGATGGCAAAATTGTTAATCCTTATGTATTTTCCATAAGAGAAAATATGTCAGAATATATAGGCCTTTGGAGATGGTCTGCCTCTGAGGAATGGGAGCTTGTACAGGGTTCCCCAGAGCATTGTGCATTTAGCATCAAAACCCATGAACAAAGAATGTAATAGCTCTTTCCCTTTGTAACCTCAAACATGGAGCAAGGTAGGCATGGAAAAGGAAACCTGAATCTCAGGAGACTTAGCAGTGCTGTGGAAAGTCAGGTTACTTTTCTGTAGTTTTGTTTCTTCCATCCCTTTCTAATTTCTGTCAACCAGTCATAAGTCTGATTGTAAGAGGAAAACACATGGTTAAAATAAAATCAACAGAACTGACTTTTGGCTTTAAAGAATAAGTAGGAAAGTAGGTCAAGCCTGGAAATATGAATTGGACTATATGTGATTTGAGGGATATTAAAGAGGCCTACCCATTCAAAAATTCTTCTCAGAATTGTCAGAATACTGGAATTTCCTTTCTGAAGTCTTCTCTGAATTCTGTCCCTACAATTTAATAGCATTCATTTTATCTTCTTGATTTTTTTTCTATACACTTATTTGTGCACCTGTAATATTTTACCATAATATAACCTCCTTGAGGACAGAGGCTGTTTAGTATTTGTCTTTCAAAAACAAAACAAAACACCCAATGCCTGATGAATGTCCTGTATATAGTAAGCATTTAATCAGTTATTTTTACTTGTCTTGAATTGACTTTGGTTGGAAATTCAATGGTCTAAAGTCAAGTTATTATCTTCTGAAATACTTCTAAGAGGGACATGATCACCTTTTTTCCTAGTAGAACCTCCTATTTGAAGAGTAGTAGTTCATACATATATAAATATATATATATGTTTTTTTCTTCTAAAGAGACGTCATTTGGCAGGTGAAATCCATTATAATTCCAAAATGTTTTCCTCACAACAACCATTTTTAACTTCCAAGTTACAACTATCAACAACAACAACAACAACAACAACAACAACAACAATTACATGGTCCCATCGATAGAAAACATGTCTATTAATCTAAAATCAGTGTAACATGAGGATGGTCATGGGGTAATTGATTTCTTGGCAATAGCAACTCATGAAAATTAAAAGACGGAAGGTTTATGATCTGTAATTGTGGAAAGAGTATACAACTCTAAAAAACTGACATAACATAGAAGAATTCAAGAGTTGCTAAAGAATATTTTTTTCAGAACCACTACTCAAATTATTGCTCATAATTACTGTAGTAATTATTATTACAAAGTACTTTCACATCTTATCTTTGGCACTCCCTGTGTGACCTTGGAGAAGTCATTTAACCTTCATAGGTCTCAGTTTCCTCACTTGTAGAATGGCGATTATCCATATGGTCTCTGATGTTTCTTCTAGTTCAGAAGCTGAGATTTTGTGATACTATATGACCCTTATAACAACTTCTTAATTTACTAGAGATAGTAATGTAGTCTAATGATAATGATTATGATTATCATATTATCATCAGGTTTGATCCAAAGAAGTCCTCAGTGTGCAGCCTAATTTAACCCTCTAATTTCACAGATGAGAAGACTGAGGTTTTAACTCATAAAGATTAAGAGGCAGATGACAAAGTGGAAAAATAAGGATTGAAACCCAGGTCATTTGGCTCCAAAGCCAGTGTTTTTTCCACTGTAGTACATGGCCTTATGTTCTTCACAATGACCACATATCTTATGAGATATTGTAATTATTGTTGTTGTTTTTATTATTAATGCCAATGGAGCTGGAGGTCTACAATAGAGTACCCAAGGGCTCAATGCTTATTCCTGTGTTGAGTAACGTTTTTAATCAGTGACTTGAAGAAAGGCATAGATAACATACTCATCAAATTTGCAAATGACAGTAAGCTGGAAGGAACAGCTAACACCCTGAATGACGAGGTCAGAATCTAAAAAAAGATCTTGAGAGTCTATGGCATTAAGGGAAAATCTAATAAGATGAAATTCAGTAAAGAATTATGTAAAGTCTTACACATGGGTACAGAAAATCACTTGTAAGTACAAGGCAGGGGAGGTATATACAGAGAACATTTGATTGAAAAAGATCAGGGAATTTTAGCAGGCTATACATTTAATGTAAATCAGAAATGTGATAGTCAAATAGTTGAAACACCAATACAGTATTTGGCTTTGTTATGAGAGGTAGAGAATCCAGGAAAAAAGAGATGCCTCTGTCAGACCTCATGTGGAGAATCTAGTTCACTTCAAGGTACCACAATGTAAAAAGGACATTGATAACTAGGAATGTATTGAGAGCATATCAACCATGATCATGAAGGGTCTTAAGTTCATGTCATACGAGGACAGGTTGATAGAATTGGGTACTTTAGCCTGGAAAAGACACAGGGGGAATAGGCTAGCTGTTTTCAGACTTCAACATTTATGGTTGTCACTTGAAGGAGAGAATAAACTTCTTCTGTTTCGCCCCAAGGGGCAGAAAAACAAGTACTGGGCTAAAGTTGCAGAGGTAAATTCAGGCTTGATAGTAAGAAAACATCTTGATAATTTGGAATGTCCAGAAGTAAATATAGCTGCCTTGAAAAGTGGTGTGCTCCATATCCTTGTAGGTCTTCATGCAGAGGCTAGATAACTATTTGTCGGGGGTATTATAGTAGAGATTCCTTGGGGGTATGGGCGCCTTACAATTCTGAAATTGCATGATTCTGTGATACCATGATCATTATTAAAATGGACTTTTCTTCACAGAAACCCTTTACCTTATCAGTAATACTTTAGTGTGAATTCATCTAACAGAAAAAAAAAAAAAAAAAACAGCTTCCCTCAGACTGCTAACTGGCTACCTGGAAGCAAGGCATGGAGACAATGAATGTTTTCATTGAAAGAAAAATATATTAAATTGGAGCTTTGGTTGCTGTCCAGAAAGGTAGGTCTAGATAAGGTGCTACAGTTGTAAGAAAAGCACTATAGCCCTGGACTATTTAGTGGGGACAAGGAAAGTGGCACAAAGTCAGAGGACGAAGGCAGTTAGTTATAAAGAAAATGATAGCATGAACAATGGATACTTCACTATTTTCCTTAACCCTGCCTGACTCTGTTGCTGGGTACACCTTCCACAGCATAGAGGACAAGGATGGATGTCCTATCTGGAAGCGTATGCCCAATTCTGTCAATTCTCTCAGAGCTAGGGACCTGGGAAAACTGCAATTGCTTTTTCATTCCCTGAGGCTTACTTACTTCCTTCCCTCTACAACCCTGAATCCTCCTTCATGGAGGTTACAGGGAAAAGTTAGAACAGCTAAAAACATCTTAGCAGATTCTGGAAGTGTTGTGATCAATCATTAAGAAGGTTTGAAACACTTGCTTACAACCCTGGTTACTCCCTTCTCCTACTCCCTTCCTTTGAGTCAAGAGGGTATCTGTTAATCCCTCTCATAGGAGAAGAGAATTTCACCTCCCCCCCAACCCCCCCCCCCCGTGGAAGAGGGGAGGGGCAGCAGTTACAGTGTGGGGCCCACTGGCAAAGGCCTTGGGCCCTGGGGCAACCTTTGCTTTTAAGCATCACCCAGGTTCAGCCCATCCTGCTCAAGGTAAAGAAGCTGGCCTCAGAATTTAGGTAAGCATGCTCTTTTAAAGTTGTAGTTTTAACTGTTAGTGACAAGATGTTGATTTCCACTTTTGGCTCTAAAGAATAAGTAGGAAATGCATTTAACGAAACTGAAGTCACCTGATTGGTAATGGGTTTGTTTCAAGTTTCAGATTGGTGAACTTTTTGTATCTGTTATGTCAAGCAACTTTTCATAATTTGGTTACCACTAAAATACTTTAGCTATTGTTGGTTATTGTTTTAATGTATAAACTTGCCAAAAAGCTTGTTTGGGTTTTGTCTTGTTGAGAATTTGCAAGTATATAGAAATACTCTCTAATGACTGGTTTTTTTCACCAGGACAAATGTAAATTTGAGATGTAAATCCTGGAAAGGTTTTTCTCCATCTATGATTAGTGAAACTTGCTGTGTGAGGTAAAAGCTCATAGGATTTTATTTTGAGTTGTCTGATGGATTATAATAATCCATCGATAATCAATAATCCACCATCTGAGAGAAATGCCACAAGCTACTAAGAGAATGTGATGCTGGTAGGAAGTCAACATCAGGGAAAAGCTGAGAGGGCAATTTTAGCCTCAGTCTAAGATGGGATCCTCTTGGTTCAGTTTCCCCATTATGTTCCTTTGAAAAGGAATGTTACTCATCTGACTATTCCTGAGTCTGGCTATGAGGTGGATTTGATACAGCATGGTTGGAAAACTGAATTATCTGAATCCAAACAGAGCTAAGGATGTTTTATCCTGTCATTTGGGTCCTGCAGTCTTTTCTGTCAGATTTTTGTCTTCCAGACTATAGGCCATTCACCTACAGTTGGTAGCAAACGGCGGGTACCAACCAATGTCCCCACCCCCACCCCCACAACCATCGTTCCCTGGATGCAGCCTGTGTTTGGTTCCAGTCAACTTCCTCTTTGGGACTCCCTTGAGGCAAGGATAGCTCTATGCCCCTTGCCAGCAGGAAGCAGTTTCAGAAGCCAAGACCCTCGCCTCTTACCCCAAAAGAATTTGGGTCCCATTTATTTGAGAGGAGAATGGTGAGGATGGGATCTGGACCCGAAAAAAGGAAAATCCCTGGACTTTCCCACATGACCAAATCTGTGGTGGTCACCTGAGTCTATAATCCCATCAACTGGCCTTTTCTTATGCCCTAAACCCAATCTCCCAATTCTATTACCCTTAATCTAACCTTGTCCTCCATTGTCTTAGCTCCCTATGACCCCAACCACTTCCATTTAATTATTAATTATTTAATTATTAATTCCATTTAATTCCAATTAATCTCCATTCTCCCTTGGCCACGTGGTCCATGTCTCAGGTGTTCTGTTCTTCCCAGCTTACTAGTCACTCCCATCCAGATCTCCTGAGACCCCTCCTCCAGTCACCCCAAACTACTTGCCACTCCTAGATCCCTCCCACAGTCTTTCTGTATATAAGGTCCATCTCGTCTCCATTAAGGTACTCAGATTCTTAAAATCTAGTCACTGCTCAAATTCTTATAATCTAGCCAATAGCTCAGTAATGTTCAAATTCCTTTAGAGTCTAACTAATATTGTGGATGTTTTAATAAACCTTGTCTTTGACTAAAAAAAAAACAACAAAAATACATAAAACAAAACAAAACAAAACAAAAAAGATGTCTAGGCAATTCAGAAGGACTCATGTTAAAAAAAAATGCTTTCTCCTCCAAAGAAAGAACTGGAGTATGAATACAGATTGAAGAATACTTTTTTTCACTTTCTATAATTTTTTTTGTGTATTTTCTTTTGTATCTGATTTCTTTTACAACATAATTAATATAGAAATATGTTTTGCATGATTGAGCATGTATAACATTGATCAAATTGCTTACTAAGAGAAGGGGAAGGTGAGGGAGGGAGAGAGAAAATTTAGAACTCATTTTTTTAATGAATGTTTAAAATTATCTTTATATTTAACTAGGCAAATATCATTTTTTTTTCATGTGTCTAGGGAATTGAGAAGTTTAATGGGTTTATTAAGATAATCCAACCAGTATATGTCAGAGGCAGAACATGAATCCATGTCTTCCTCACTCTAATGCTGCATCTCTATCCACTTTCCAGGGTTTCTTAAACTTTTTTCCACTGTCAACCCCTTTTGTGCAGTGATTGTTGGCATTGTGTGGCCTGAGGGCATGTGCAGTGCAAAGTATACATGCTTTGTGTTCAGAACCAAGGCTACAGTAAAGTTCCAAGATGCAACAAGGCAAGAACTGCCAGAAACATCTCAGACTCATTATTCATTTGATTTTTAATTAATTTTTGGTCATTGTGCATTCAGAAACATTTTACTGTTGCCAAATTTTTCACGACACCATATAGAGCCCACAGTTTAAGGAGCACTGCTATACCATACTGTCTATGAATTTATGTGATGTGATTATGCTGTGAATTTCTATAATCAATAAATCAATCAACTACTAATTTAATAAGCACTTATTATGTGTCTAGGGGCAGCTAGGTGGTATACTGAATAAAGCTGTGGACCTAGAGTCAGGAAGATCTGAGTTCAAATCAAGCCTCAGAAACTTATTGTGCCCTGGGCAAGTCATTTAACCCTTATTTGTCTCAGTTCCTCATCTGTAAAATGGGGACTCATTAGAGAAGGAAATGCCAAACCAGTCCAGTATCTTTGCCAAGAAATCCCCATGGACAAAGTCCATGGGATCATGCAAAGTTGCAAATGAACGAGCAACAATAACATATCATGTGCCAGGGATATACAGAAATGTAATACCAGTCCCTTCCCTCAAGGAGCTTATATTGTAATGATGAAGATACTATATAAACAAGTCAGTATATACAAGATATATGCATAGGAGTTGGTGAATAAACCTGCCTCTAATAGCAGAGGGAACTAGAAAAAGTCTCACTTGCACCAGCTGACATTTCAACTACATCTCAAAGGAAAGCAAGAATCCTAAGAGGTGTAGATGAGGGGGGAGAAAATTCCAGGCCTAGAGGTCAATGAGATAGAGTCTAGAAATGGGGTAGAAGGGTAGAGAAACAGTATTTAGCCAAAATTGATTGGATAGAAGAGTTCACAAAGAGGTTTAAAATATATAAAGACTTGAAAGGTAAAAACAAATCAGACTGTGCAAAGCTTTAGATCTATTTTTGATTTGTGAGGTCATAATTACTATCCATTTATTTTTTACTTCAGTTGAAGCATAATACATTTTCCTCTATTACTTCAACATGTTAAAAAAAACACCTCAAACTGTAAATATGCAATATGTCCTCCTTTTGATGTAATCAATTGTTTGTACATGATTTGACATTGAGCTCACATGATTTTGACATATATTTTTCAATTCTTTACCACAGAATCACACTTTTATCAAGTGAAGTATAATTACAAAGTTATAAATCTAAGTTACTGGAAAGATGATGGTTACTTTGACAGAAATGGGGAAGTTCAGAAGGGAGGTGGGTTTCAAAGGTGTTGAGATCAATTTTTGGACATGTTGAGTTTGAGATATTTATAAGCAATCCAGTTTAAAATATCCATTAGCCAACTTAAGAGAGACTAGACCTATATATTTAGATTGGGAGAAATCACCTACTTAGATGTGATAACGAAATCCTTATGAGCTCAGGAGATTACCAACTTAAGAATTGTAGAGGAAAAAAAAAGCCTTGGAATACACTCTAAAGTAAGAGACATGATATTGAAGATGAACAAGCAATGTATACTGGTGAAGAATCTGACAGGAAGTAAAACTAAAAGAGGAGAAAATATCTAGGAGATAGTAGTTAAATATAAAATACTACAGAGAGGTCCAGTAGGATGAAGACTGAGAAAATTGGATTGGATTTGGCAATGAAACTATTGGAAATTATTAGTATTGGTAATTTTGGAAAGAGTAGTTTCAGCTAAGTGCTGGAGTTGGAAGTCAAATGGCAAAGATTTATGAAATGGAAAGAGAAGTAGGGGCAACAGGCTTAGACAATTTTGTGTAGTTTAGCTGAGAAAGGGAGGAGAGATCCTATACAATAACTTAAAGGGATTGCAAACTCATTTTTTTTCCTGAATGTGACACTTTGGCATGATTGAACCAGAAGGGAATGAACCAATTAGATAGGAAGTCAATGAATAATATAGAGAAAGAGAAGACGATTGTGGGGACATAAAAGAGGAAATGGAATCCACAATATTGAGGAATTGACTTGATGAAAAGAAAACTGTTCACACACAGATATATGTATATGTATATATTCATATATATATACATATATATATATATATATATATATGTCTTACCTTCTTTGTTTCTACTATACCATGTAGAAATAGTTGTGAGTCATATAGTAGGTGATTTTAGTTGGTTGACTTACTAAGTTTATCCAATAAACCTTACCCATTATGTCAGATGGGAAAACCAAAGTTGAAAGGTTGTCTCAGTGTTTCACATGAATCAAACATGTCAAAAAGAACTATCTTTTGCATTTTAAAAGAAAAATAGTGGAATCCTATGAATGAAAGAAAAAAATAAATCTCTGCTATTTGATATGACTCCACTATTTACAATGCAATTTTTTCTTATGAGAACAGTATTTCCTCAGATAATAGAGAAGATGGTAACTACTCCAAAACAATAAAGCATCTAAACTGTGGTAGCAGAGATTGAATTTCTGTTACAGAGAAACTCCCTGTGTCCTGAGGGTGGGCAACCATGAAGTTTTCATTTTCAATAACATTGAACATTTACATTGTCTGGAGGTCTGTGAATGAATTATAGCATTACTGTCTATGAATAAAACACCTTTTAGGGAAATACTGACAAGAAGTGTAATCACACTTCTTTTCCCCCATGTAATTACCAGATGGGAAAATAAAATTTTAGTAAGAGCATGACAACTCTAAGATTTATTGTTTATTAAATATGGAATCAATCATGAGGAATTTTCATAGAGGAAACTGCAAAAATCTGTCAAGAAATTCCATTAATCAGTATTAATTTTGATTTTTTCACTCCCAGAATCTCAAAATGAGGGCCTAGGTGTCTCTCTTATGACTAAAAATATGTTTGTATTCATCAGCTAATAATTTCAGATGAGCTGAGATATTGAAGTGCCTTCTCTTCTCTTCTTTAGATTGCTAGGAGGAGGGAAGCTAAAGATCCCCTGACAAGATTTTAAAAGTGAAGCCATTCTCATACAGCCATTTACCTCAATTAAATGGAGAAATTTCTAAACAGAGAGGCTCTGAGTCAGGAATTTGGCAGAGTGCCTACTCATCCTTACTTTCAACCACATGGTCATTGCACTATTAGTTTCAAATCTGTTGTTAAGTACTTTGTTAAGTATTGTTAAGTACTTTGAGATAGACCTATTGAGCATGAAAAATAATAATTCTAACAAATGTCTGTCAGGAACTTTACCACCATGTAGGTGAAGCCTCCAGTTACATTATAAGCATCATGTCATATCAAGGGCAGCATCACTAAGCCATATTCACTGTAAGGGTAGACAGATAGCTAGTACATAGTTGCTCACCAATGCACAATGCTGGCTATATGAACCCAGTGCTGTATGTCAAGAGTAACTCATTTGAGTAAGGAATTGCAGTGGATTAAATAAGGCAAAATGTTTTCAACCATATTGAAAACAATTTTTACATGATCTACTAGAAATGAAAGCAGAGTGTTGCAAAAGAAGTGTGCTGTTGACATAATTGTCAAAATAGAACATTTTGACAAAATTCATGATGTTTGATCATACCCTTGTTGCTAAGATGTTATCTTTGGATAAAAATTATCATATTATTAGATTCTATAAATATTTTCTGTCCTCACAAAATTGTACTAATTTGTGTAACAAAGAAAAACAATTAAGCAAAACCTCCCAATGTGGTGATTACATCTAGCAATATAGACCACCTTCTACCCTAATAATCCCCTGTCCTTCTACCTAAAAAAGGTATCTACATTTAAAAAAAAAAAGGTTTCATCACATGCTCTCCAGGACTGTTACTGATTTTTCAATTATTTGGTTCACCATATTCCTCTTCTAGCCAATTTCTGACCTTATACCAAGAAATTTCAATATTTATATTGATACCCTCTCAAACTTTCTCATCTCTTAATTTTTTAGTCTCCTTAAATCTTACAGCTTAATATAGAAAGTCATGTCATAGATCACACTCTTACTCACAGACTAAACACTTTCTAATAAAAAAAAATTCTTACATTTATCTGACAAAAACCGCTCATCATTTTGTCTCCTTCCATATAGACCACATTTCCCACCCCACCTCTCACCTGAGAGCCTTGGGTACTTTATTTGGAAGGTTCAGAGGGCTTAGTATGGACTTCCTCTTCATCTATTCTCTTCATCTCAATCATCTTCCACTCTCAACTCCTTTTTTCCCAATCTGACAATGAAGAGGTTTTTTTTTTTTTAATTTTTATTTGCTATGTCCAACACATCCACATATGTCCTTGATCCCATCTGCTACTGTTTTCTCACACAGAATACAATCTCAATCATAATTTCCACGTCTAATCTTCAACCTTTCTTTACCCACTGGTTCTTTTCCTACTGTCTTCATACATTCCTAAACAAACAAAATGCTTCACTAGACCGTACCATTCCCTCAAGATATTGTCTAATAGTTTTCCCATCATTTTTCAGCTAAACTCTTAGAAAAAAAGCTGTCTACACTTACTGCTTGCCTTACTACTCTTATCATTCACTTGTCAACCTTTTGCCATCTGCCTTCTAAATCTATTACTCAAATAAAAGTTTTATCTCCAAAATGTTCAATTAACTATTAATCACCAAATCATATACATATGTAATAGTTTCATACTATTAGAGTGAGATGGAAAACAAAAAAAAATACTACTAGTAAATACCTGAAGGAAACCCCACTCTGAAAATAAGAGCATTATTAATTTCCAAAACATAGAATTACCTGGTCAAAGAAATAATATGAAAGAAGCCAAGAAGAAAAAAAGAAAAAAAACTACCAAGGAACTACAGTCAGGGTAACACAAGACTTAATATCTACAATTTAAAGAACAAGAAATATTGGATTATGATACACCAAAAAGCAAAAGAAAAAATCTTTAAAACAAGAAAACTAAAAAAACTGACTACAACTTTTTCATGGGAAAAACGAATCTAATAAAATAGAGAACTTTCAATTATTCATGTTGAGAAAAAAGAGAACTGGCCAAAAACATTGCAATGTAAAAACAGGAAGCCTAGAAATGTGATTGTTTTTGAGCAATTTGAAGAGAGCAAGTGAAAAGGAATAAGATCAAACTTCTCCAATTATGTTTAACTGGTATTGATCCCAATGTCTTTCTTTTATTTCCTTTGTTTTTCTTTGTAAAAGTGTGTGAATGAGAGGTGAAGAGAGGAAGCATTTTAATAGGACATGATGGAAAGGTAAAAAAGAAACCAAAACAAATACCTAACAATCAAAACTGTGAATGTGATTTGAATGAACTCATGAATAAATTGGAGAAGGGTGGCAGAGTGGATTAGAAGGTATCATGCAACAATATAGTGTTAATAAGCACAAGGAAAGATCTTCCTTCCACAAGACCTTCCAACTCTAGACTCCAGTAATTCTACTGGATCTTCTGTGTTCCTAAAAATTCTCTTCCCATCTGTGCTTCCTAGCTTCCATGGCTTCCTTCAAGTTCCTGATAAAATCTCATCATCTACAAAGAGCCTTTATTGATCCCTCTTAATTCTAGTACTTTCCCCATATTGATTACCTCTAATGTATTACATATGCAGTATGCATACGCACATATATACATATGCATGTATACATGCATACACACAATTGTTTGTGCATAGTTGTTTTCTTATTGTGTTATATTGAAATTGTGAGCTTCTTGAGAGCAAGGACTTCTATCTTTGTGTTTTGTGTTTGTGTTTTGTTTTTTGTTTTTTGTAACACCAGAGCTTATCATAGTACCAGGTACATTATAAGTGATTGATAAATGTTATTGATTAACTGAGACAATAATCTATGCCTCAGGTGTTTTTTTTTTAAAGCATGGTAATCATCATCAGGTAATGCAACAACAAAAATAGACATGGATAAAAGAATTAAAGGTAGAAACAAACAGCAAAATAATTAGTGTTGATGACCTCAATATAACCTTTTTTTGGACATAAAATCGCATAACAAAAATATTAGCCAGAAATAAATTCAAAATATGAATTGAATTTTGGAAGCATTAACTGTCATAGACCTTTGCCAAGTGATGAAAAGCAATCATAAATAGTATACATGTAACTTATAAAAAGAAGTGTATCAGTGTAGAAAAAACATAAACAAATACGCAATACCTGAGATGTTAAATATATCCTTTACTAACTACAACACAATGAAAATGAAAATTAGTAAGTTTAATTTGAAGAAAGAATTCAGACTTAAATGGAGACAAAATAATGCAATTCTAAAGAATGTCTAGGTCAAAGAAAAAATTATAGAAACAACAGCAACAGCAACTACTATTCTAGCAATAGAATATTTTACCAAGGAAAGTGAAAATAATGAGTGTCATACAAAACCTGTGATTCAGACAAAGTAATTTTGGGGATAAAATGGATATTTGTAAAAATCTGTGATCTGAAGAGAAAAGTAAGCAATTCATTAATCTGTCAAGGAACCTGTAAACCAAACTAGACCAAAAACTAAAAATCAAACAAACCAAAAAAACCATGAAAGTTTTTCTTATAATTAATATTAAAATTACAATTATTTTTTTAAAGCTGAGTTGTATTTTTGAAAACACTAATGAATTATATTAACCATTAGCTCATTTGGTGTTAAAAGAGAAAAAAAATCAATTTACTTATATACAATATAAGAAAAGGGGAATCACAACTGATGATAACTGAATTAAAGAAATTGTTGAAAATTATATTCCTCAATTACATGAATGAGTGAGTGAATGAAATATTGAGTGGGTATCCATTTAATGAATGCTTTTTATATACCAATCATTGTGTCAAGTGCTGTGGATACAAACAGAAAAGTAAAGCAGTCCCCACCTAACTGATTTTCAAATGGGGGAACATAAAATATATAGAAGGATGCAGTAGAATGGGAGATGGGAAAGCCCATTGGGGTAGGGTAGACAGCAAGATCCTGTGTTCCTTTGGGTACAAGAAGAGGGGAGATCTTGATGTTTATAGTTCAGAGGGCACAAGGCAAGGCAGATGGCAAAACAATGACATCGTTACTTTGACCATCAGAACATTTTGTTTTGTTGTTGTTGTTGTTGTTGTAGAGTACTTTCTGTTTCTCCATGACCTCATTTGGGGTTTTCTTGACAAATATACTGGAGTGGTTTGCTATTTCCTTCTGCAGCTCATCTTATAGATGAGGAAACTGAGGCAAACAAGGCTAAGTCACTTGCCCAGGGTCACACAGCTAGTGTCTGAGGCTGGATTTGAACTCAGGTCTTCTTGACATTGCACCACTTAGCTGCCCGATTGAAAATTGTTTACAATTCCATGGTTGAAGAAGAAGGCATATTGTTCCTTCAGGGAGGGCTTTATTTCTAACCAATTATGGGAAAACCGCTAAATGGATCTTCCAAAGCCTTTAGATTTCATTGTAACTGAAACTCATATATCTAAACTAAGAAAAACCAAGAATACTTATTTCATTCAATTGAAGGAGATTGGAGAAAACACACTACCATATCAAACAGAAACATACAGATAAATTTTAAAAAGTTCACTATTTCCAGACAGACAACAGGGAATCCAAATATTTGAGATTAAATGTATGAGGCAAAGACCATGATCCCATGAAACAAAGTACGCACCTCCTGATAGAGTTGATTGACTCAAACTGTATATAGGTATCTATTTATGTGTATATGTATACATATATACACACATACATGTACACACATACACACACACATAAGACATAGGCAATTAAAGAATTTATTTTGGCTTGACTATACACATTTATAATGGGGGGACCTTTTTCCTTGCTTTTTCAATGATGAGTGGGAGAAGTGGGAGGAAGAGAAGGCCGGTCATTATTGAAAAAATACATTTGAATTAAATATACATAGAAAGAAGTAAATATGATATATATATACATATATACATATACACACAACATAGATATTATAGTACAGTGTATAGAAGAGGCATTATTGCTTTCCCGATGCACAGAAAGTGACTTCTTTACTGAAGCCTCAATACAGAACTAGGCTTTATAATTTAAGAGTGATGAATAGAAATTGGAAAGGGTTTAAAACAGACATACAGAGATGATTAAAGGGTTGAAAACAAGAACTAGTATTTTTTTTAGGCCTACCTTATAGAATGTTAATGGGAAAAAATACCATTATTCAAGTATGTGAAGGATAATTACATAGAGGATGGTGACTAGTTGTTCTTTGACTCAAAAATAAGAAATTTATTTTAATTGCATCATGAAAGAATAAAATTACATAGAAATAAGAATTTGTTAATAAGGATTGTTCAGATAAAACACAGGCTTTATTATGTTTACTTATTTGCATAATAAACCCATTTTGCAATCTGGTGAACTCTATGAATTCCTATTGAGAACAATATTTTTAAATAAACTAAATAACAGTTATAGATTAGTGGAAAGATATAATTTTCTCCCATCTTAGTTCATTGATTCCCCCAAAAATATATGTACAAACCTTTTAAGGGTCCACATGCCCCTGAGATATAGTAATGTTGCAAAATTGAGAAATTGCCAGCAAAATTGATAAATTAAAAGAAATAAAATAACTATAAAAAAAGTAAACTATCTCAATCAACATAATAAGAAATAAAGAATTTAAAATAACTCAACCTAAAAAATGAAATTGAGCAAGTCTTTAATGAATTTTTTTAGAGAGGCCCATATGGATTTGAAAGCAAATTCTACCAAATATTCGAAGACCAAAACTCTTGACTCAAACAGAGAAAGAAGGAATTGTACAGATTTTAGAAAACTAAATCAAAGAAAATTATAGACACTTCTAATAAATACTCATGAAAAATACTCAATAAAATATAGCAAAAAGCCTAAATAGAGACTTATTAAAGCAATTATTCACTATGATCAGTTTATACTAAGAGATTTATACTAAGAGGAAAAAGCAGGTTAAAAATTAGGAAAGTCATAATCATAATAACATGTCAATAATAAAAAATTATACTAATATGAATAAATCAATAGATGTCAAAGTAATTTTTATGAAGTGCAGATCTCATTTAGGTTTAAAAAGTATAGAAACAGGAGATATAAATGAAGCTTTCCTAAAAAAAAAAAGAAAGAAAGAAAATTTCTCCCCCTTGCTTCTGTTCATCGAAAATCAGAAACTATATGTTTTACAGAAAATTGTAAAGGTTTTTCAAACATCAATGGCAAAGCAAGTTGACAATTGCTATTGCTATTTTTTATACAATTCTCAAAATACTTGTTATAGTAAGATAAGAAAAAGAAATTGAGAAAATGAACATAAGCAAAGAAGATCCTTAATATATTTTTTTGAAAATGAAGTGATGTTTTACTTGGAGAACCCCACAGAGTCAAGTAAAAATCAATAGAAAACAATACTTTATCAATATGGCAGTGTATGGGAGTGCATGTCTATCTATCTATCTATCTATCTACCTACCTATCTATCTATCTATCTATCTATCTATCTATCTATCTATCTATCTATCTATCTTTCTGCCCACAACTATCATCAAATTTTCTATATATCACTATCACATCCTGCAGGGAGATATAGAAAATATAATTCTATTTAGAGAATGATCCCCCATTAATATTATGACCAAAGTAGCAAATAATGATGAAATAAATCGAGAGTCTGAAGTTTTTAGGTAAGATATCAGCTCTTCCACTTACTTCCTCTCTGACCTTAGACAAGACATCTCACCTCACTAGGCTTCAGCTTCATCATTTTTCTTTTCTTTTTCTTTTTCAAATTGTTTTTTATTATTATTTTTCTTTTTATAAATAATTAATTTGTTTATTTTTAGTTTTCAACATTCACTTCTATATAAAATTTTGAGTTTTAAATTTTATCCCCCTCATTCTTCTCCCCTGGTCCCAGGATAGCATGCAATCTGATTTAGGTCCTACTTAGATGTTCATATAAGCATATTTTGCATTAGTCATGATGTAAAGAACAATTAGAACTAATGGGAGGAACCATGAGAATGAAGCAATTAAACAAAACAACAAAAGAAAAGGAGAGCAAATAGTATGCTTCCATCTGCATTCAGACTCCATAGTTCTTTCTCTTGATGCAGGCAGCATTTTCCATCATGAGTGTTTTGGAGTTGTCTTAGATCCTTGCATTGCTGAGAAAAGCCAAGTCTATCAATGTCAGTCATTGCACAATGTGGCTGTTACTGTGTACAATGTTCTCCTGGTTTTGCTCATTTCACTCAGCATCAGTCCATACAAGTCTTTCCAGGTTTTTTTGAAGTCTGCCTGCTCATCATTTCTTATAGCACAATAGTATTCCATTAAATTCATATACCACAACTTGTTCAGCCATTCCCCAACTGATCAGTATCCCCTCAATTTCCAATTCTTTGCCACTGCAAAAAAGTCTGCTATAAATATTTTTGTACATGTGAGTCCTTTTCCCATTTTTATGACCTTTTTGGGATACAGACCTAGAAATGGTATTTCTGGATCAAAGGGTATGCACAATTTTGTAGCCCTTTGTCCATAGTTCCAAATTGCTTACCAGAATGGTTGGGTCAGTTCACAATCCCACCAACAATGAATTAGTGTTCCAATTTTTCCACATTTTCTCCAACATTTATTATTTTCCTGTTTTGTCATGTTAGCCAATCTGACAGGTGTGATGTGGTACCTCAAAGTTGTTTTGATTTGCATTTCTCTATTCAACAGTGATTTAGAACATTTTTTCATATGACTATAGATAGCTTTAGTTTCTTCTTCTGAAAACTACCTGTTCATATCCTTTGACCATGTATCAATTGAGGAATGACTTGTATTCTTATCCATTTGATGCAGTTCTCTATATATTTTAGAAATGAGGTCTTTATCAGAGACACTTTGTAAAAATTCTTTCCCAGTTTTCTGCTTCCCTCCTAATCTTGGTTACATTGGCTTTGTTTGTGCAAAAACCTTTCAATTTAATGTAACCAAAGTTATTCATTTTGCATTTCATAATGTTCTCTATCTCTTGTTTGGTCATAAATTCTTCCCTTCTGCATTGATCTGAAAGATAAACTTTTCCTTGCTTTACTAGTTTGTTTATACTATCAGTCTTATATATCTAAATCCTGTACCCATTTTGACTTTATTTTGGTATAGGGTATAAGATGTTGGCTATGCCCAGTTTCTGCCATACTCATTTCCAGTTTTACCAGCAGTTTTTGTTAAATAGTGATTTCTTATCCCAGAAGCTGGAGTCTTTTGATTTATCAAATAGTAGATTATTATAGTCATTGAATGTTGTGTCTTGCATACCTAATCTATTCCACTGATCCACCACTCTATTTCTTAGGCAGTATCAAGTAGTTTTGATGATTGCTGCTTTATAGTACAATTTGAGATCTGGTATAGCTAGGCCACCTTCTCTTGGATTTCTTTTCATTAATATCCTTGATATTCTGGATCTTTTGTTCTTCATTTTTCAAATGAAGGTGTTGAACTTGGTGATATCTAAAGTGTCTTCCGTTTCACAATCACAACCACACCTCCATTATATTTCTCAGGAGATAGCTGGAGAAGAATCCTAAGTTTTCTGTCGCAAATATCAAATGTGTCAACATTTTCTCCAAAGAGATTCAGTAGGCCATATCTATGGCCTTGCAGGATGTATTTATAGTCTAAAAGGTGTTGGACATTGATAAATAAATGTATTTATTTTCTTTCTTTGGCAAAAGGATAATAGAGTTAGAAGGAGCCTTGCCAAGTCAAATAATCCATTCCTTTGCTTCCACACTAGACTAATGAATAACTATCATGTTTTAATGGAAATTCAGTGAAGAGTTTTCCACAAGTCATTTTATTTAAAGCATTACATGAAGAGGCAGGGTGGTTCAATAGTTTAGACAAGGAATAGAATCACACACTTCTAGTCCTGATCTTGCTACTAATTGTGAGGTTGTTTAACATCTTTTTGACTGAATGTTGTCTTCTTTAGGATATTAAACTAAATTATTTTTACATTCCCTTTTCACTCTATCATTTCATAAGGCAATTCTACTGCCTCTCTCTTAACAGCATGATGCATATTATCATGTTTAATCATAATATATTTATGAATCATAAGTCCTTGAGGTCAGACACAGTCTTACTTTTATTTATCTCACTCAATGCCCACAACTCTATGTTCAATACCTCAATGAGAAGCACTAGCTCATGCAGCTACCGCAGTTTTTGTGATGTGGGCACTCCACACTGAACGGTCCTGTGTCAGTTTCTGCCATGTCATACAATCAATTCCAAAGGTCTTAAGAGAGACCTTGAGAGTGTCCTTGTATCACTTCTTTTAACCACCATGTAAATTCTTGCCCTGTGTGAGTTCTCCTTAAAATAGTTTTTTTTGGTAGTACCTCTTGCATTTGAAAAATGTGGCCAGCCCATTGGAGTTGCATTCTCTGAAGCAGAATATGAATGCCTGGCAGTTTAGTTTGAGAAAAAACCTCAGTGCCTGGTATCTTATCCTGCCAGGTGATCTTCAAAATCTTCCTAAGACAATTCAAATGGAAGCTATTTAGTTTCCTGGTATGGTGCTGGTATACTGTCCAGGTTTCACAGGCATACAACAGTGAGGTCAGCACAATGGCTCTATAGACCTTCAGTTTAGTAGTCAGTCTAATACCTCTTCCCTCCCATAGTTTCTTTTGGAGCCTCTCAAACACTGAGCTAGCTCTGCCAATGCATACATCAACTTTATTATCAATGTGTACATCCCTGAAAAGTACACTACAAAGGTAAGTGAACTTATTCACAGTATTCAAAACTTCTCCATTTGCTGTGGTTTCATATATGGATGGTGTGACGGTAGCTGAAGGAGCACCTGTATTTTCTCGGTGTTAATTGTTAGGCCAAAATTAGCACGAGCAGCAGAGAATTGATCTATACTCTGTTGAATCTCAGCTTCAGAGGCTTCATTCAGTGCACAATCATCTGCAAACAGAAAATCATGCACCAACACTCCCTCTACTTTGGTCTTGGCTTGTAGTCTTTTCAAGTTGAAGAATTTACCATCAGTGCAGTAGCTGACCTTGATGCCATATTCATTCTCATTGAAAGCATTTGACAATATGGCTGAAAACATCATGCAAGAATTTCCAAGATTGGCTGATGCCAGTTTTGAGATGATCCTATTGTCCCTAATTCCAAGATATGCAAAACTTGGACTGGGGAAATATGATCTAAGTGGAGAAAGCCTCACTCACCTCCTTGTAAGGAGTACTTTTTTGTTATTAACTAATTGCAAAAACATTATCGCTGCTTAAATAAAAGCTGCTTGGAATTTATTTTGGAATTTGAGGGAATCTACAGCAGTTTATTATAAACATTCATATTTTACCCTTGTGTTCTCAATACTACCTTTTTCTCTAATTCTCCTTTAGGGATGAGAACCTATTTTGTTCATGCTTCTCTCTCCCATCATTATTTGTACAACAATGGAGACATTAGTTTTAATGTTCATTGTGAGAATAACGTACCTACTATGTATACAGAGAGAACCAGGCTGGGCTCTGAGAGTCATGCTAAGTTTAGAAGAGACATTGCCCTTTGCTTAGTGAATTTGCAGCAGGCAACTCCACTTCCTACCCCCCCCACCTCCTTTTTTTTTTTCAGAATCAGTGGCTTACTTTCATTTCATTTCCTTGAAACAAATTCCAAACTCTATTATCTGCTCTTCAGGGCCACTTAATGTGGGACACTCTTGGCTGCAATCAGCACATGCATAAAGACATTTTGACATTTTAAAATGTTTGTCTTCTGAGTTTACAAGTGCGACACTAGCAAGATAGCATGTTTTAAAATGTCAACTATTTATGTTCTTGACACTCCTGAAACATTACCAAGCTTACAAAAAGATGACACAATGAAGAAACTCTCTGAAATCTCTAGACTGGATAATCTCTTAAGCACTGTCCTTAAGATGAACTTTAAAAACAGTGCTCTAAAAGATTCAGTACTTTAGCCTTCCCTCAAGCTACAAATTGATTTTTACACATCCTCAATGTGCATATGCATTGAGGAGTAAAGGGAAGCCATCAAAAGTTGGGAGAATAGGAGACTGAAATTGTCATCAGGTGTCCTCTTCTGACTACTCACGTGATTGCTCCTCCCACGCAGGCCCTCATCACCTCATACCTGCACTATTAAAATTGTCTTCTTGTTGGTCTTCTTACTACAGTCTCTCCCCTGCTTCAATCCATCCTTCATTCAGCTGTCAGAATTGTCTTGCTAAAACACAGCTCAGATGGTGTGATTCCTTGTGCTGCCCCTCAACACCTCAATAAACTATAGTGATTCTCTTTTACTTCTAGGATTACTTGCTTTTAGTCTTGCACTACTTGTTCCTTTCCTACCTCTCCAAGATTCTTACGTTTTACTCTCCTCCATGCAATGGGTGATTTACCAATAGAATCTTTTCTTGTTCTTCCTGGAGCATAACACATATTTTTCCAACTCTGTCTTATCACTTGCTGGACTCATGTCTGGAATATTCTTCCTCTCCTCTCCCTCTTGGTTCCCTTCAAGACTAGAGTCAAATTCTGATTTCTAGAAGACATTTTTCTCAGTCTTCCACAACACAGATGTCTTCTTTCTGAGGTTGCCTACTCTTTACAGGATATATTCAATTTACACTATATTTGATACATTTACAATAAATACATTTACAATTCAATTTACAATATATTCCATTTACAAGATACATATATACATATCTTGTAAATGGAATATATATGTATCTTTTAAATGGAATACATATATATGATAGATATAGAAATATAATATACATAGAATATATATCTTTATCTTATACATACACAGACATATCTATATCTATATATCTTGTCTATCTATCTATCTATCTATCTATCTATCTATATTGGGGCAGCTAGGTGTGCAATGACTAGAGTGCTGGGCCTGGAATCAAGAAGACTTATCTTCCTGAATTCAAATCTCACCTCAAATACTGACTAGTGGTGTGATCCTGAGCAAGCCGCTTAACCCTATTTGTCTCAATTCTTCATTTGCAAAAAGATCTGGAAAAGGAAATGACAAACCCCTCCAGTATCTCTGTCAAGAACCAATCCCCCCCCATATATATATATATATATATATATATATATACACATAAACATATAAACATACATACATGCATATATCTATATCTATCTATTTATCTATCTATATCTATCTATATCTATCTATCTATATCTATCTATCTATCTATATACAGAGAGAGAGAGAGAGAGAGAGAGAGAGAGAAAGAGAGAGACTGTTTTACTAAACGACGTTTTGTGTTTGAATTTACAGATAGGCTCAGCCTGAATTCAGAGAACCATGTAATTGCCATTGAAATGACATCCGTGACTCTGGGGAAGCAGAACCAAAAATAAACCCATGGAATTCACACAATGTTAGGCTCCTCCCATCAAAAGTTAACTTAGTGTGAAGATTTTGAAGCCTGTGGCAGAAGAAATTTAGACACATGGAATTGAAATACCCTCACAAAGGCTAAGATCCATTTGTTCTCTTGAGCATTATCCAACAATGCCTTGAGAACTGCTCATTAGTCTTCTTTTCACATGATTTTTTAAAAAAAAATTATAGTCAATGTTTTTTTCAACATGAATGTGATGTTGATCTTTTACTAACCCAACCCACTTCACCCCAGCCAGAAAGCCAAAAGTGTAATCACAAGGGGTTAATAAAGTTCTAAACTAATTATAAAGATCTTTCTACTTCCTAATTTCTGAGGAGGCAGAAATACCTTATTCTAAGTGAAGCAGAAAGGGATGCATGGTTAGCTTAGCAAACATGAGTCTTGCTTCTTGGAATTTCATGCTGCTGTATTCTATAGGAGTTCCAATTTTGAAGCAAGAAACTGAGGGAAAACCAGGACTTTGAGAGGACATAATCTCTTAGGAACCAGTAGGAGATGACTGTCTTTGAGTGACTGTCACTCCATGGTCTGGGTCTGTGTAGAACACATAATCTTTTCCCTGCTAGATGCAGCCTCTCCCAGTGTTTGAGTAGCATCACTTCATGGAGACACGGCAGTCTTTAAGGTTGTTAGGAGACATATATGATACAGTAGGAGAGAGAAACTCTTCATTTTTCTCCTTCCATTAAAGAGCAGTTTGCTATCAGTGGGCTGGATCTCAGCTATGAACTGTCCAACTAATAGAATTACAGCTGGAAAAAGATCTTAGATGTTCAGTTCTCCTTTTTAACAGCTAGTATGCACAGTAGAGAGAGTGCTGGAGTGGGAATCAGGAAAATCTGAGTTCAGATCGAAATCTAACCTCAGATACTAGCTGTGTGATCCTGGACAAGTCACTTTACATCTGTTTTTCTCAGTTTCCCCATCTGTACAATGGTGATACTATTACCACCCAGTTCTCAAGGATAAAATGAGATAACATATATAAAGCCCTTAGCAAATCTTCTAGCACAAGGATGGGAAACCTACCATCTAGAGGGCACGTGTGGCCTTCTAGGTCCTTGGGTATAGCTTTTCAAGCCAGTCTAAGATATACAGAACAAATCGTTTTATTAAGGGGATTTGTTCTGTGAAGTTTGGATTCAGTCAAAGGACCACACTTGAGGACCTAGAGGGTCACATGTGGCCTCAAGGCTGCAAGTTCCCCACTCCTGTTCTAGCACTATGTACAGGCTTCAATTATTCTTAATTACATTGAAACTGAAGCACAGAATATGTGACTTGCCCAAGGTCACAGGGCTAATAAGATTCAGAACTAAAAGTTGAACTCAGGTCTTCTGACTCCAAATCTAGCATTCACTCACCATACTCATATTTCCTAAAGTTTAGTTATGTAAACTCCCCTAGGACTAGATTTTATGTTTCCTCAGTCATTCTGAATCACTCAGACAATGGTGTATGCATCTAAGAAAGAGATCAGAGAGCAGGCATTTCATTGGTATATGACTAAAACATTGTGATTACATTTTGGACTTTGTGTATATTGGAGGGAGAGGGGCTTGTCAAAGATCAACTCCCCTAAATAAGGAAGTGGCACATGAAAATATGGTATAAGTGGTTTACATAGATTATCAGAAATGTAAGTTTGGAAGATCATAAAGAAAAGAAATTCTACCATCAGTTTAACTATTTAGTAATCCTCAGAGAAAATCACTTTTTATCTCTGCTACTGGTTATGCCAGTAATTTAGTAGATATAAAAAGATATGTGTACTAAGTTAGGTTTCTAGGATAAGAAGGTTGAGAAGGCCAGGATAAATAGACCTTGGAAGAGTGAACTTGACAGTCAGGAAGAAGATTGAAGCATAGGATCATGAGATTTAGAGATAGAAAATACCTGAAATCAACTAGTTTCAAACCTCACCATTGGAACATCATTTGTGCCATTTAAGGTAATGCAGCACCTGCTTGGGTTTCAGTCTCCTCCTCTGTAAGATAAGAGGAAAGAGCAGTGAATTCACAGGACTTGAATTTGAGTTGTAGATATGCTATTGACTGACCTTTGTACATCACAACCTCTCTGGATCTCCATTTCCTCATCTGCAGAATGAAGGGAGTTGGCCTAGATAGACTATATATACCTTTCACTTCTGCATCTATGACCATATAACACTGTGATTTAACCATCATGGTCCCTTATAGCTCTATCTAAAACCTATGATACTATGATACTGTAACGCTCATTTTAAGATGAGGAACCTAAAATGCTGAGACATGAAGGTAAAGAAGTGTTCAAGGTCAGACAGGTAGTAACAAAGATAGAATTTAGGCTCAGGCCCTTTCATGGTGAATCCTATATTGTTTGTACTGGTTTACCTCTGCTGAAAAAGTGAACTTTTAGATAGGTTTATTTTGGGGATAGGTTTAAAAGGGGTGGAGAGATATGTCCACAAATAGCTCAAAATAAAATGACTCATAAAATTGAAGCAAATCAAGCCTTTTTCATCATACAAAGGCAGTATAGCAAAATGGGGCATGTACCCAAGCCCATAGATAACAGGATACTAAGGTAAGTGAGAGCAGCCAGATGGCAGAGTGGATAGAGTGCCAGGCCTGAAATCAAAAAGACATCTTCCTCAGTTCACGTGTGACCTCAGATAATCTTTAGGTGCATGACCCTCGGCAAGTCACTTAACCTTGTTTGCCTAGGTTTCTTATATGTAAAATGAACTGGAGAAGGAAATGGCGAATGATTCCAATATCTTTGCCAAGAAAAATCCAAATGGGGTCACAAATGAAGTTGTTGTTGTTTTTCCTTCATTCTCTACGAGGATCATGACATCGGGGAGGTGGTGCCACGACAAGCAAGTGAACTGAATTTAAGTGAGGGAGGGCTGTGCAAAGTCATCAGCCTCACTTTCTCCTCCTGGGTCCAGTAGCAAGATATAGATCAGGATAACTAGAGATGGCCCTGATTGCAGTGGAAGACCTTGGCCTTTTTAAACTAAGGTCTCTAATTGGTCTCAGGTTGACTTAGGCAAAGCTTCATTCAGTGATTAAGGCTGGGTTAGAAATAAATCAGAGAATGTCCTCTTTTACCTAGTCAAAAAATATCAATCTGGGAGGGAAAGATGCTCGGGGTTTCTGGTCAAAACAAAAACAATTGCTGTTTACATTCACTCTGAGCCAATTGGGGCCCAAACAATGACCAAGTAGGCCTTGGCCTGGGACTTATTGTTGACCCAAATGAAAAATGACTGAGCAACAACAAAAAAGTAAGCTCTCCTTTCTTTACCTCTCCTTCCTCTCACTTTGTAGTTACATAATGCAGACATTGATTGGGCTATACCACTTTTGCAAGTTAAGAAATCATGTACACCCTGCTGCGGGTCATGGAAGCCAGTTCTATATCTAAAATAAAATCACCATGATTTCTAAAAGAACTACAATGGCAAAGTCCCTGAGACCAAAACTCTTTTCTCCTGTAATACTTTTGACTAGTCTTTGCTGCTATCATATCTATTATCTATATCCTTATCTATATCTTTATCTTCTACAACTATTTATTGTTGTTCAGTCCTTTTTCAGTCCTGTCTGACTCTTTGTGACCCCATTTGGGGTTTTCTTGTCAAAGATATTGGAATGGTTTGCCATTTCCTTCTTCAGCACATTTTACAGATGAAGAAACTGAGGCAAACAGGCTTAAATGAGCCCAGGGTCACACAGCTAGTAAGTGTCTGAGGCCAGATTTGAACTCAAGAAGAAGAGTCTTCTTTACTTCAGATGTGACACTCTATACACTGTGTCACCTAGCTGTGGTATTTATATCTATAACTATAGATAAAACTATGGCTATATCTGTATCATCTTTATATCTATCTGCATCTATACCTGTATCTAGCTATATCTAATTATGTATCTCTATATCTATATCTAAGCTAAATATTAGATTATACTTATTTTATATCTAATTATATATCTATCATCTATATCTATTTTACTACTATATCATCTGTCTCTTTCTTTATCTAGATATTTATCTGACTATTAACTAGACCTTCTTCTAACTGATTACTCCTCCATTCTACCAGTTATGATATTTCTGCTGCCTGAATGCTTCACCCTTTGTGACTCAAACCAGTAGCCTTGAGACCATGCAACCATTAGCCCATACCACTGGCTGGCTACCTCAGATGCAAAACACAATGAAAAGATTTTGAATCCACTTGCTGCTGATCTTTACAGCAATTCAAATGACTTAAAATCTATTGTTTTATGTCTACTAGCATATTCTTATAAGGTACATGAAAAATAAGCATTTCTGTTTCAATCTAATGATGAGCAGAAAGGTTCTGGAGGAGAACTACTTTCTCCCAAATTATATGGTTTTGTTTGCACCAGCAGAGAATAATTTTCTGGGCATATGCTTAAAAAAAAGGATAACTAATACTTATTTATTCTTTTTTGCAAGGCAATTGGGGTAAAGTGACTTGCCCAGTGTCACACAGCTAGTAAGTGTCAAGTATCTGAAGCAGGATTTGAACTCAGGTCCTCCTGATACCAAGGACAGAGTCCTATCCACTGTGCCACCTAGCTGCCCCCAACTTATAGTCTTAGAGGCTGGGAGAAATGAGAGGTTAAATAATTTGCCAAAGATCATATAACTAGTATGAATCACACGGGGGCTTGAACCCAGGTCTTCTTGGCTTCAAGACCAACTCTAGCAACTACTCCACAGACATGTTTACTTAGATATGTGTGATATGAATTAATGCAAATTTTCAATGACATTTGCAGTGAAATGCATAGAAAATCATCATTTTCAATCTACTTTATTAAAGATGATCAAATCTGTAATTTTCCTTCTTTTAAAAAATAATAAAAATTCTAGACATGAGTAGAAAATAGAATCCCCCTTGAGTTGCTTGAGTCCTTTCATCAGTTGGTATACTATTCAGATCACTTGGAGTCATTAGCCATTGTAGATCTGCTGGGAGCAAGAACATTGGCTGACAGTACATTTGTGTTTTGCATGGATGCTCTCCAGGCTTCAGTACTTTACATTTTACCTGCTAACAGACCAGCTGCCACCACTACCACTTTTTCTGCTAATCAAACATGGAATCCAACTGACAGGTTGAGTGAGCCATCTGGCCTCCCTTAGCAATGTGAGGTAATGATATGAGCGGCTTTCTATGTTTTTATAGGATTGGATGACTCATTGGAGTACCATAGCAGCAATACAGAAATATCTCTGCCAAATACTTTGCTGTACATGTGGTCTTCTCTATACAAGAAAGAAGTTTAATTTCAGAAGTCTTGGAATGAGGGAGAGCTGTACTGTAGGGATTATCTTCTAGTTCTCCTTCAGTAGCAACATCATTAATTTTCTGCAACAATGCTAACACATTTTTCCTGGCTGTTTGTCCTAAGATGTAGTCATTTGAGTCAATTGATTTGCCTTTTGGTTGGATTTGGATCAATAACCTTAAAGGATAAAAAATGCAATAAATTCTACTTTGTGATAAACCTGCTTAGAATAGAAAAGGAACCTCTAAAAAAGAATTTCAGAAAACAACAGTGATAAAAGAAGTGGCAGGCTTGAAAATCATGGTTCAACTGCTAATTTGTCTTCTTTGGCCAGTGAGGGGAGAGATACAAATGCATTTAAATATTATATCCCTCAATAGGATGGCCTTCTTTTATTTTGTGGTGTCAAACAACTGGAAACTAAAGGAGTGTTCATCAATTGGATAATGACTGAACGAATGATGGTATATGAAAGTAATAGGCTATTACTGGACTTTAAGAAGAGGAAAAATGCAATTTCAGAGAAACCTGGGAAAAGTTACATGAACTGACAGAATTGAACAACCTTATAAAGAAAACTTTGAAAGACTTAATAACTGTCACCAATGCACTGATCAACAATGATTCCAGAGAGAAGATGATGAAGAATGTTACCTACCTTTTAGGTAGCATCTTGATGGATTAAAGGTATAGACTGATATATGTGTATGTGTGTGTGTGTGTGTGTGTGTGTGTGTGTGTGTATGCCAATGCAGAAATTTGTTTTATTTTACTATTTGTTATTAGTTTAGTTTTTTTTAAAAAAAATTAATGCGGAAGGAGATTGGGGAGGGTGGGAAAGTAAAATAGATTTTTGTTTATTACAAAAAAAAAATAAAATGTTAACAAATCTATCCTAGAGTGAATAGTGAATAGGATCTGCTTCTATTAAGAAAATTAGAATACCTTTTTTTTTTTTTTTGCTTAAGGAAAATGATGGCCTCCCAGAAAACACCCCTTGGTACCACTTTCAGAAACAGATTTTTTTAAAGTGATCTATTGTGACATTTTAAATTATGTATTATTGCTGACTAAATGTGTTTTATGTGTGTACTTGAACTCACACACATCCCCACACACATACCTACTCTTGTAGTCCATAAATTATCTCCTTTTTTTTCAGACCTATTTCATGTAAGTCAAACAAGCCATGACTTGCCTAGCCATGACCTCCTCTTCCTGCCTGGGACTGTCTCCATTCTGTTCAATGTCTTCTCTGAAAGACTTATTGATTGATGCCTCCTTAAATATGACCTTAAAAATGAACAAAACAGTGAGATATGCTGCAATACATCCATTTCTACACAAAATTGGTTGGCTTTGTCTTAACTTCTGAGATCTTTCTTTTTCTCCCATGAAGTTCTCCAGGACCCGGAGGGGTTTGGGAAGTCTATCCTCTCTGTGTTTGACTTGAGTTTCTACCAATTGTGTCTCCCTCCTCCATTGACATGTCTTAGTGGCTGCCACCCCAGTTCCATTTAACCATTTGAAATTAGATATTAACTTCAAAGATATAGCAAGAACAAGTAGTTTACTCCAATATCTCAGAACATAACCCCTCCTCACCCACCCTCACAGCCCCCGCCTCAACCACATTACCTCAGTGTCTGGGAAGGGGAGAAGGAATTACACTCATTGTTTCTCTTTTGGCCAGAAATCTTGAGAATCTTCCCTTCCCAGTTTGATTTTTTTGGGGGGGGAGGGCATTAAAGGGACCATCCCTTGGCTTAAATGTTCATAATCACTGAATGGGCATTGCCTCAGTCAAAGTGAGAACTTGAAAATACTTTAGCTAGAAAAGGCCAAGGTCTTCCACTGCACTCAGGACCATCTCCAGTTGTCCTGATCTATGTCTGGCCACTGGACCCAGATAGTTCTGGAGGAGAAAGTGAGGCTGGTAACTTTGCACAGCACTCCCTCATTTAAAACCAATTCACTTGCAAGACATGGCATCATTTTCCTGATGTCATGGTCCTCTTCCAGAATGAAGGACAAAGCACACACACCTATGTAGTATAAATCCCACAAAATTCAGGTCCAGAGTCCAACCCTTCCTTCTCAGATTTTTGCTCTTAAATGGGTTTCAACACCTGGCCGGTATTCTTGGATCTTTGAGCTGACTAGTTAGAGACTTCACTCCTTGCTCCTGGAATAAAAGTGAGGGAAAAGGCTAAAACCTCATTTCTCAAGGCCACATAGCCTCAAGTGGGTAAGGGGAGGAGGCAATCCTCAGGTCCTTCAACCTTACCATTTGTTATGAGTGAAGGAGTCTCTTTCACCTTCCATTGCAAATGCAGGAAAAGTCACATATTTCTGTGTCAGGCTATTTTTAAGATACCTTCAATTCTATCCATGTGAGCAACAGTTTTTTTTCTTAAAGGCTACTCTTAACCACAGGGAAAGCCAACCCCAAATCTTGACACATGTTCCAGTCTTCTAGTCTCACGGAAAAAGTCCCCAGTGTCTTCTTCTTTTTTTTTTTGGTAGAAATGGAAGGTTTTATGATAGAATTCAAGACAAGTCATTGCTATCAGAAATTGCAGAAGGGTTCTCACTGATCCCTGTACTTCCTTTTCTCCCATTGTTTTTTTTTTAATTCATTAATTTTGATTTATCAACAATCACTTCTATAAGCTTTTGAGTTTTAAATTTTTCTCCCCCTCCCTCACCACCTCCCTCCCCAAGATGGTGTGCAATCTGATATAGGCTATGCATATTCATTTTTATTAAACATATTTTCACATTAATGATGTTGTGAGTAAGAATTAGAACTAATAGGAGGAACCACCAGAAAGAGAAAACAAAACAGGACAGAAGAAAAAAAAAATAGCAAATAGTACGCTTCAATCTGCATTCAAACTCCATAGTTCTTTCTTTGGATGTGGATAGCATTTTCCATCATGAGGCCTTTGGAGATGTCTCAGATCCTTGTATTGCTGAGAAAGGTTAAGTCTATCAATATTAGTCATCACACACCATGGCTGTTACTGTGTATAATGTTCTCCTGGTTCTGCTCACTTCACTTAGCATTGTACCATACAAGTCTTTCCAGGTTTTTCTGAAGTCTGCCTGTTTATCTTTTCTTATAGCAAAATAGTATTCCATTACATTCATATATCACATTCATAGTTATGATTACTATCTGTGTCTTTCTCTCCATCTCCCCCCGCCATTTATGCTTTTCTTTCTCCTTTCTCCTTTTCCCTCCTCACTAGTCTTTTGCTTTTGACCACTGCCTCCCTCAGTCCTGACTCCCTTCTATTAGCCCCCTCCTTTTTCTTCCCTTTTACCCTTACTACTTCTTCCCTCCCTTCTATCTCCCTTCCCTTTTCTTTCCCCTTTTCCCTCCTATTGCCTATACAGCAAGTTAGATTTCTAAACCTAACTGATTATGTTATTCTCTTCTTGAGCCAAATCTGATGAGAATGAGTTTCAAACAATGCTGATCTCCCTCTCTTCTTTTCCTCTGCTGTAATTGGTTTTTGTGCCTTTTCCTATAATGTAATTTACCTTTATTTGTCTCCTCCTTTCCTTTTCTCTCAGTACATTTTCTTAGTTGGATCAGATTAATCCACTTACTTGGATCCATTTAACCTACTTGATTAGATTTTTTTTTTATCATTACACTCCCTTTATGGATATCCCTTTAACATGGTGTAATAACAATACAGTCCTCAAGAGTTAGAAGTGTCATCTTCCCTTGTAGGGATGTAAACTGTTTGTCCTTATTAATAATGTTTCCTTCTGTCCTGTTTACCTTTTTATGTGTCTCTTGAGTCTTGTATTTGTAGATCAAATTTTCTGTTAAGCTCTGGTCTTTTTATCAGGAAGGTTTGGAAGTCCCTTGTTTCATTGAAAATCCATCTCCTCCCCTGAAAGATCATACTCATTTCTGCTGGGTTATTGAATCTTGGTTGTAATCCAAGATCCTTTGCCTTACAGAATATCATGTTAGATGCCCTTTGGTCTTTTAATGTAGAAGCTGCAAGGTCCTGTGTAATCCTGACTGTGGTCATGGTATTTAAATTGTTTCTTTCTGGCCACTTGCAGTATTTTCTCTTTGACCTGGTAATTTTGGAATTCAGCTACCATATTCCTTGGCATTTTCAGTTTGGGTTCTCTTTCAGGAGGTGATCTGTGGAATCTTTCTATGGCTATTTTACCCTCTAGTTCTAGGACCTCAGGGAAGTATTCCTTTATGATTTCCTGAAAGATACTGTCCAGGCTCATTTTTTCATCATGATTTTCAGGTAGATCAATAATTTTTAAATTGTCTCTCCTGGATTGATTTTCCAGGTCAGTTGTTTTACCAATGAGGTATTTTACATTTTCATCATTTTTTTCATTCTTTTGTTTTTGGTTGACTGATTCTTGCTCTCTCATAGAGTCATTAGCTTCCACTTGCCCTCCTAAACTGTGATTAGTAAAACTTGATCTTTGAGGTAAAAGCTCCACAGGATTTTATTTTGAATTGTTTGATGGATCATAATAATTCATCAACATTTAATAATAAACCATCTGAGAGAAAAGCCACAAGCTACTCAGAGAATGTGATACTGGTGGGAAGTCAGCAGTGGGAAAAGCTGAGAGGACTATTTTAGCCTCAGTCTAGGATGGGATCCTCCTGGCTCAGCTTTCCTATTATATCCCTTTGAAAAGGAATGTTACCCATCTGGCTATTCATGAGTCTGGCTATGAGGTGGATTTGATACAGCATGGTTGGAAAACTGAATTATCTGAATCCAAACAGAGCTAAGGATGTTTTATCTTGTTATATCTGGGCCCTACAGTCTTTTCTGTCAGATTTTTGTCTTCCAGACTACAGGCCATTCATCTGCAGTTGGTAGCAAACAATGGGTACCAGCCCATGTACCCCCATTGTTCCCTGGAAGTAGCCTGTGCTTGGTTCCAGTCAACCTCCTCTTTGGGACCCCCTTGAGGCAGAGACAGCTTTACACCCCTTGCCAGCAGGAAGTAGCTTCAGAAGAATTTGGGTCCCATTTGTTTGAGGGGGAAATGATGGGGTTGGGATCTGGACCCCAGTAAGGAAAAACCCTGGCCTTTCCCACATAGTCAAATCTTTGGCATTAGTCTGAGGTTATAATCCCATCAAATGGTCTTTCATTGTGTCTATACCCAATCTCCCTCCATTGTCTTAACTCCCTATGGCCCCAGGCCATTTTCCATCCTTAATCCTAGCTAGGCTCCATTTTCCCTTGGCCATGAGGTCCAGATCCAGGGAGTTCTGTTCACTCTAGCTTACTGGCCACTCCCATCCAGATCTTCCTTAGACCCCTCCTCCAGTCATCCCAAACTACTTGGCCACTCCTAGATTCTTCCTACAGTCTTTCTGTATATAAGGTCCATCTTGTCTCCATTAAGGTACTTCGATTCGTAAAATCTAGCCACATGCTTAGATTCTTAAAATCTAGCTAATAGCTTACTAATGTTCAGACTCCTTAAGAGTCTACCCAATATGAAGGATGTCCTAATAAACCTTGTCTTTGGCTGAAAAAAAAAAAGAAACAAACAAACAAAAAAACATTTTTTTTTTTTAAATTTCAGCTGGTTTATTAAACACAATCAGCTTCATCAGGGGAGTGGTGGATTTTTCGGTTCTAGGTACTCCTCTCTATCACCCATCAGACTCCATTTGTAACTCAGGCCCATGATGCCAAGAGTAACACTCTCCAGACTTTCATCGATAATTCCCTGCTCCCCCTTTGCTGGGTCCCCCATTGGGGGTGGGGGAAAGCGTGCTAGCATCAAACAGACTCTAGTGTATACATACAATATTTGGTCATGGCCCAAATATTGAGAGTAATAGTACAAGATAAGATGAAAAGTCTCTAAGCACACAGCTCAGAGGATACCCTCCTCTCCAGAACCTCTTGGGGGAGGGCTTGGGGTGGAGGAAGGGGTGGTTGTTGCTGTTTAGGACTTGCAGCTGATTATTTTCAAGCCCTGAGATTAGAATTCCCTCTCTAGAGGTAGGTTTCTGGGGATGGAGGCAGAGTAACTTCGAGTTTAGGAAGTGGAGTGAGGGCTTGAGGGTAGGATTTCTGTGCTTTTGGGCTTGAGAGTTGGAGGCACTCCATAAGTCAAGTGCTGTTACCTGGCTCTTGTTCAAAGACCATTCTAGCTACCTAGGCCTGAGAGCTTAGGCCCTTGAGGACATTCTGTAGGAGGCTGTGTAGACATCCTCAATGAGTTGAATACTCCTGGAACTCCTGGAATGATGTCAAAAGAACTGCAGCAAGGCCAGCTCCACAGTATTATGTAACATCATCCTTGTCATTAGTTATTATTTCTTAGTATTTAAACTGCTTCTTTCTGTATACTTGAAGTGTGTGTGTGTGTGTGTGTGTGTGTGTGTGTGTGTGTGTGTGTGTG
>NW_020954587.1:1135867-1199289 GCF_900497805.2 Vombatus ursinus | reverse complement strand
GTGTGTGTGTGTGTGTGTGTGTGTGTGTGTGTGTGTGTGTGTGTGTGAGTTTATGTGGGAGCTTTAGATTTTGCCTGTGACACTCCTGGGACTTATCTTTTGGGCTTTTTTTCAGGGAGTGATTTGGTGGATTCTTTTCTTCTCTCTGGTTTTAATAGATTTTTTTTTAGTTTTTATATATGATTTCTTGAAATTTAGTATCCAGGCACTTTTTTTTACTCATAGCTTTTAGGTAGTCCATTGATTCTTAAATGAGCTATCTTCACCTTTTGTTTCTGGGTAAATTATTTTTTATTTTGCTAAGAGTTTATCCTGTTTTTTTTCTTTCAATTTTGTCCTATTATTTCCAGTTTTCAGGTAATCCTTTAGTTGAGTTAGATTTAATACCTTCTGTTTTAAAATATTTCTTCCAATTCTTTCCTTTAGAGTCCTTATCTGTCTATCTCTCTATCTATCTCTCTATCTATCTCTCTGTCTATCTAATCTTCACTTTAATTCTTCAAGGTATCAAAGTAGTACTTGAGGAAAATTATTTGATTCTGTAGTTCACTTATGGAGTTACAGTTCATTATCATGCTACTAACTCAGCACTTTCCCAACTCCTACAGCTTCCTCTCCCCTGTGATTGGAGATCAAAAAGGTAAAACACTTAACTCCTTCCAATGCTCTCTTTTACAGAGGACTAGATCTGGATTCTCCAGCTACCTCACCACTTTCCATCTGCAGCTCTGCTTGGTTTGAACTTCAGGGAACATGATGCCCCAGAATGGAGTACTCACTGGTCACTCTGCTTCCCCTTTTCAACTTACTTTTATGTGTTTTCTTTTTTTCTCTTAGATTGTGAAGTCTTAAAGTCAGAGAGCGTCTTTCTTATTTATATCATCTATACTTAGCATGGTGCCTGGCATACAATAGGTGCTTAATAAATTATATTGCCTTCTATCATATTATACTGCATTGAGTTGCATTATATTATGCTATTTTATATTGTGCCATATCATAGCACACTGTACAATACTGTGTTGTACTGTATTGTACTGTACTGCATTGTATGGTATGGTATGATATAATATGATGTGATATGATATATGATGATATGATATAACATTATATGGTGTTTGTTCCCTCAAGGTTGAGTTTTTGGATGTCTAGATCCATTACACTTTTTTATAGTAGTTAATATTTTCTGCAGTTTATTCATCTTTCTAAACTTAGTTTGCAAATTGAGGTTTTGAATCATTCCTCAGCTCTCCTTACCTCCAGAAAAAGAGCTTTTGCATTCTACCAGTGTCTCTGGCCAGGCTCTGGTCAGGCTGGCAGGGTACTATCATGTTTGTTTATGCTGGTGCTGGCTTTTTTTGGTGGGCCTCCTTTCCTATTGCACCTTTGACTTATTGCTGTGCAGTTTTATGTGGAAATCACTTACTGTAGTTATTCATTGGTTTTCTTGAACATTATTCATCCTGGTGCTAGTTTCATCTTTTTGTTAGAGTAGTTGAGTGGGATCTAGGCTGCCTGTCCCTGTTTAGGCAGCCATTTTTGCCAGAAGTCATCCCTTTCATTTTCTTTCCCAGTTCCATTTTGGAATTGTCAGTTCCCACTTCAGAGACAGTTGGCCAATAGGCTCACCTACTATCATTCATTTGTTTCTCTTTTCTCTTCTTTGTTCCTTGGGTGTCTCTGTTTAAGCCACTTGACCTTCTTTTTTATGTGCCAAAATACAAAAACAAAAACAAGTAAAAACTATTGCACATTTAGTCCTAACAATAAACGGTATTATAAAATTAGGTCTGAACAGTGAAACAGTGTTGAAGCTGATCACATTCTCACATGTTCACTAGGGAAAGATAGTATTTTTTTTCCTTAGGCAATTGGGGTTAAGTGACTTGCCCAGGGTCACACAGCTAGTACGTGTCAAGTGTTTGGTCTGAGGCCATATTTGAACTCAGGTCCTCCTGACTTCAGGGCCAGTGCTCTATCCACTGCGCCACCTAGCTGCCCTAAGATAGCACTTTTCCCCATAATTTATTTTAATTAACAAGAGAAATACAATGATGTGGTAGCAAAAGTTCTCAATTTGGGGATAGGAAGTCCTGGGATGATATCCTTCCATTAATGTTTACAATGATATGCAGATTCTCTGGGAAAATTGAATTAAATCAATTTATGGGTTTATAAAATAAACCTTATAATTTTTCACATTAAAATACTTAATAAGCAAAACATTCTCAATTTGTTTCAATTATTTTCTTTACATGATTTGACACTGATTTCACAAAATTTAGACACATACTCTTTAATTCTTAATCATGAAGCACTTTTGTCTCATGCTGGATAGTAAGTGTACCCGTATGAAACTCTTGTTATGAAATCAGGTATTTTTACAAATATCTGAAATATCTCAGCACAGTGTGTGGTATATAGTATGTTCTTAATAAATGGTTAGTACCTTCTCCTATTCCCTCTTAGTTAAGCAGACCCCAACAAGAATAAACTAAATACAGTAAGCTGTGATTTTTAGTGAATCATATATAATGCAGTATTGAGAAACGAGTGTAGCTCTCGAGTACTATCTCATTATTTCTACGTGGGTTGTTGTTATTGACTGTTCAACCTGGTTATGTCCCATTATATTCCTGGTTATGAGAGCTGAATATGTCAATGTATATCTTAACTGTGTATTTATTTGTATTTGGAATGTATTTTTTCTTTTAAAGTTTTCTTTATTGATTAAATCTTTCTAGATTCTTGCATTTTGAGCAGCCTACAATTGACTTAAATCATAACTACAGTAACTATCTCATAAAATTGTTGTGGGGCTCAAAAGATAATGTGCATAAAGCTCTTTCTAAACTTCAAAATGTTATATAAATGCCAGGTAATTAGGATAATCACAACTTGTATTATTTTCCACTTAATCAATGTATAATTTCTCGAAATTTTAGATTATTATTTCTAAATGGGCAGATGTGCAAAATCTAATATCTGTTTAGTTAAGAGCATATTCCTGCACCATTAAATATAACCTTTTACTCCATAAGTTACCTTGATTTGTTTAATTTTCATAAAGTTGAATAATGATTAAATTTTTTAAAATCACTTTTCTATTGACTTTAATGGCAATGACTTAGAGATATGTCAATCCACTACTTGGTTTAAGTTTATCTTTGAAAAACAGAAAATTCAATCCATCAACTGCTTCTTTTATCTATGTCACCAAATAATCAGTTTATTCTTTATTTGAATTGACTGAATCTTTAGTATAACAAGTTATAAATATATACAGTTTATTCCCATGTGACTGTGACTTTTTTTGGGGGAGGGAGTTAGGTACTATTGCTGTCATTCCTTAAAGAGGTAAAATATACTTAGATCAAGTCTCTAAGATTTCATATACAATATCCTCAATAATACGTAGTCTGATATTAAAAACAACAAAAGTCAGGGGATTCTGTCAATTCTCAGAAAGCCTAACTCTAAATGTGAGTCCATCAAATTGTTGGTGAAACCAGCTTCTCTCTTCCTAGTGGTAGGATGGTGGAGTATATTTGGAAAGGAAAAATGAATTTCTAAGGGTCACAAGGCCAATAAGTGTCTGAGGAAAGCTTTGCTCAGGAAGACACACACACACACACACACACACACACCCCAAAATTCATTTGGGAAGGACAAAAATTCAATAATATCAAGGGAATCATAAAAAATGTGAAGGAATGTGGCTTAACTGTATCAGATCTCAAACTATATTACAAAGTGGTGATCATCAAAACAATCTGGTACTTGCTGAGAAATAGAGTGGTGGATAAGTGAAATTATATTATGTACACAATTCACAGTACTAAATGACCATGGTAAACTAGTGTTTGACAAACCCAAAATCCAAGTGTTGGAGACAAGAAATCCCTATGTGACAAAAATTTCTGGGAAAACCAGAAAGCACTTTGGCAGAAACTAAGTATAAATCAGTATCTCACAATGCATAACGTAAGTTCAAAATGAGTATATGACTTAGACATAAAAGGTAATATTATAAGTAAATTAGGGGATGATGGAATATTTTGCCAGTCAGATTCATGGATAAAAGGAGAGTTTATTACCAAACAAGGGACAGAGAGCATTACAAGATGTAAAGTTGATGAATTGATTACATCATATTAAAAAGGTTTTGCACAAACAAAACCAATGAACCTACCTCAGTTTCTTCTTCTTCTTCTTCTTCTTTTCCTTCTTCTTTTCCTTCTCCTCCTCCTCCTCCTCCTTCTTCTTCTTTTTCCTTTTCTTTTGCTACATGGCTAATATGGAAATGTTTTCCATAACTCCACATGTGTAATCTATTGCAAATTGCTTGCCTTCTCAAGAATTGGAGAGGGAAGAGAGGGTGAGAATGTGAAACTCAATTTAAAAAAAAATTAAATGTTAAAAATGTTTGTTTACATGTAATTGAGAAAAAATGTAAAATAAAATATTTATTCAAAACACACATTACTTGAGGTTAACCAGCTGTTTAACTGGTTGTTTGAATTCAGTAAGTATCTTATTAATCTGTTAGCCTGTTTATTGCAGTATATATATGGAGGACAATATACTGATCACATTAGTCAGAGGATTGTCTGTATTCTGATCATGAAAAGGCTCAAATGGCTATTCATTTAAGCTTAGAGGTCTCTGCTTTCAAGTCAGAGCTTTCCATTACTGAATTCTACTAGCAAAAATTGCTATATCATTTTCAATCCTATGAATCCCACTGACTTCATGGAAAATACATGCTATAGTATCTGCTCATAGAAGAGCACTCACCATGTGGCTAGAAAACACCACAAGCTACTTCATATGCTCTCCCATTCTTTTTGAACTTTAATGAAATATTTGTGGAATTCATAAAAAACCTAACTAAAACAGTGAATCCTGAAGTTATTGTTGCAATATAATGTAGTGGGTAGTTTTACACTGTATAATGCTATGATTATATAGTTGTATTTTCTGTCTCAACTTATAATGAATGTGTACACTTCTTATAAACATATTTATAAATGAAAAATTGGGGAAATGTTACTATGAATTTATATGTGCATGTGCAAATGAGGTTATAGCAACTTGGAGATTACATTGTGCACTGAATAAATTAGGACAATGATGATTATATTAGCTGAAGTAAGAGGGACAAACTGAATCCCCAGAGAGCACAAAACCAATAGTTATTATTATCATTATTAATTAGAGGCAGTACTACTACTACTAGTAATAACTATAGTAGCAGCAACAGTAGTAATAGTATTGTAAAAGTAGGAATAGAAGTTGTAGTAAGTAGTAGCAGTAGTAGTAACAGTAGCAACAGTAGAAGTTGTAGCAGCAGCAGCAGCAGCAGCAGTAGTAATAGCAGTAGGAACAGCAGGAACAACAGTAGTGCAAGTATTGCCTCTGGAGGTAGTGGGCTACCTACTCCTCACTGGAAATTTTCAAGTGAAAACTTCATGACCAATAGTAATATTGCTGAAGAGAGTCCTGTTCTCATTTAATTTTAGACTAAATGATCTCTGAAGTCCCTGACAAAACAGATTTTGTTTGTAATCCCCAGCTAAGTATAGCAGTGGATGGAATACTAGGTATAAAGAGAGATAGGTGGTTCAGTTGGTAAAGTGCTGGGCCTAAAATCAGGAAAGTTCTGAGTTAAAATCTGACTTCAGACACTTACGAGTTACAAGATTCTGGGCAAGTCAATTGACCTCTGTCTGTTTCTTCAGTTGTAAAAATGGTGATATTAATGGCACCTACTTGACACTGTTGTAATGAAAATGAAATGAGGTAATATTTGTAAAGCACTTGCACTTAGCACAGTGCCTAGCACTTCGTAGATACCTAATAAATGCTTGAAAACTCCAACCCAGATTTCCAAAACAAATAAACAAAAACAAAAACAAAAACCAAGAGTAATAGTTATAGTTTTATATATGTATATGTATATGTATGTGTATGTATATATGTATATATATGTATGTGTATGTGTGTGTGTGTGTATGTGTGTGTGTGTGTATATATATATATATATATATATATAAAATTTTTTTTTGAAATATATTCAACCTAAACTCTTGGAAGCATTCAAGGAAGAGAGTGAGTTAGAGGTAATACAAGGTAGTTTCATTATCTCAGAAAAATTACTACTTTTTTGCATTTCCATGAATACCACAAAAATAGCAGTGAACTGCTACCAAAGGTATTAAAATAAAGATTAAACACAGTAAGAGATCATTTATATGAGAGGACAGGTTGAAAGAAAGTAACAGCAGCTCTTGACTGGAAAGACTGGTAGGGATTATGCTTTGGCTACCTGTACTGCAAAGTGTGGCCAGGGAGTAGTTAGTCCTAGGACTGGAGAGAAACAAAAACTGAGCATTCCCCAGGTATGCAGCCTGCAGATGCGGAGGAATAAGCTGAGAAAAGCATCTAAACCCTTGTAACTGGCCATGGAATGAGTGAAGCATTGAAGGTGCCAGCATCCACTGTGGGCTACCTGGCACCATCCAAAGGACACATTTGATTTTCTAGGGAGTTGTAGTCGCAACTGTGACTGAAAGGATTTTTCTTGTTTCAAGGAGGTTCGTGTGATGTCTTAGTCTAAGGAGCTGATTACTGGAGGATCTTGTAGCAATCTGTACACAGGTGATCAGAGGTCCAAGAAAATTTCTTCTTGGTACTTATTCCAAAGGCCACCAGAAATTTCCCCCAGTGAATCCCTTCCAGTCTTGGCTGGAGAAGAATTTGGGATTTGGCAGTTATTCCCCCGTGCAGGGAACCAAATGATGAGGTCTAGAGGTTTAGGGGTACTGGGACCCTGAGATCACAACACATGGGTCCTGCCCAAAAGAACTCAACCCAGCCCTTCTTTCAGCCAAAGACAAGGTTTATTAAGGATCCACCGTGTTGACCAGCCTCTTAAGGAATCTGAACATTTGTGAGCTATTGGCTAAGTTCTTAAGGAATCTGAGCAGTGGCTAGATTGTAAGAATCTGAGCCAATGGTTATGTTTTAATGCCCTTAAAATCTTGGCCCTAGAGTTAACCGATTTAACCTTATATTGTCCTTTGTTTTTGAATTTTTGTCTCCTCATCATATTCCTACTCATCCCTTTCTAAAGTCCAACTTCAGATCAGCTTCAACATTGTTTTCTCTGTTCTCCTTTTTGTATGTTGCTTTTGCTGAGGCAGTCACAAAACCACACTAACAAATAAATCCACTACAGTTTTTATATTATTTAGTCCCATCTAGGTCCTCAATGCTAATTCCAACAGTTTTTATTCTGTCCTGATGGATTATTTATTGATTTCTACCCGTGTTTATTGCCAACACTCTATTCTTTTCACAGATCACTCATACAATCCTTTCTTAGAGGCCGTTTTTAGAAGATCCTATTTTCTTCATAAAAAGGAGACAATTCATTAAAACCCTTTTTTCTTGCTCATTGTACAAATCTAACTCCTGCATTATCTTTTCCCCTCCTTGCCAACATAAGATCTCTACTTATTCCTTTTATTCTATCCTTTTTTCATACTGGATATCTCCCTTTTTATCATCCCTTTTCAACTTGCATTTTCATTCTCTCATTTTCCACTAACATCTTCCTTTCTTTATACAAATAGGTTTAGATCTCACATGCAAGTAGATTTAAAAAAAAGTAGATTTATCCCCTCAAACTTTCTTTTTTCTTAAATAGTATTTTTCCAATTGCATATATAGTTTTCATCATATATTTTTGTAAAATTTTGAGTTCCAATTTTTTCTCCTTTCCTCACTTCCCTATCATTTCCCCAAGACAGCAAGCAATCTGATATAGGTTATACATGTAAATTATGTTAAACATATTTTCAAATTAGTCATGTTGTGAAAGAAGAATCAGAATAAAAGAGAAAAGCCACAAAAATAAACAAACAAAAAATGGAAAAAAGTGAAAATAGTATGCTTCAATATGCATTAAGACTCCATAGTTCTTTTCTGTGGATATGGTTAGCATTTTCCATCAAGAATCTTTTGGAATTGTATTGATTATTGTATTGCTAAGAAGAGCTAAGTCATACAATATAGCTATTCCTGTGTATAATGTTCTGTTTCTGCTCACTTCAGTCAGCATCAGTTCATGTAAGTCTTCCTAGGTTTTTCTGAAATGAACCTACTTATCATTTCTTATAGAACAATAGTATTCCATGACATTCATGTAGCACTTGTTGAGACATTCCCCAATTGCTTGGAATCCCTTCAATTTCTAATTCTTTGCCAACACTAAAAGGACTACTATAAATATTTTTGTACATGTGAATCCTTTCCCCTTTTTTATAATTTCCTTGTAGTGGTATTGCTGAATCAAACAGTATACACAGTTTTATAGCCCTTTGGGTATAGTTCCAAATTGCTCTCTAAAATGGTTGGATCAATTCATAACTCCACCAGCAATGCATTAGTGTTCCAATTTTCCCACATCATCTCTAACATTTATAATTTTCCTTTTCTGTCTTATTAGCCAATATGTTAGGTGTGAGGTGATACTTCAGAGTTTTTTTTTAATTTGTATTTTGCTAATCAATAGTGATTTAGAACATTTTATATGCTTATAGATAGCTTTAAGTTCTTCTTCTGAAAACTGTCTCTTCATATCTTTTGATGATTTATCAATTGGGGAAAGAATTTTATTCTTATAAATTTGGCTCAGTTTTCTATATATGTTAGAAATGAAGCCTCTATCAGAAACACTGGTTATAAAAATTGTTTCCTATCTTTCTACATTCTTTCTAATCTTGGTTGCATTGGTTTGGTTTGTACAAAACTTTTTCAATTTAATATAATCAAAATTATCCAGTTTGAATTTCATAGTGTTCTCTATCTCATTTTGTCATAAATTATTTCCTTCTTCATAGATTTGACAGGTGACTTATTCCTTGCTCTACTAATTTCATTATGGTATCATCTCTCATACCTAAATCATGTACCCATTTTGACCTTCTCTTGGTATAGTGTGTGAGATGTTGGTCTATGCCTAGTTTCTGCCATACCATTTTCCAGTTTTCTCACCAGGTTTTATCAAATAGTGAGATCTTATCCCAGAAGCTGGAGTCTCTGGGTTTATCAAGCAGTCAGTTGCTATAATCATTTATTACTGAGTCTTCTGTATCTAACCTATTCCACTGCTCCATCACTCTGCATCTTAGCCAGTAACAAATAGTTCTGATGATTGCCACTTTATAATATAGTTTTAGATCTCATAGGGCTAGGCCTTCTTCCTTTGCATTTTTTTCATTGATCCCTGTGATAGAGTTGAACTTTTGCTCTGCAGATTAATGTTGTTATTATTTTTTCTACTCTATAAAATAATTTTTGATAGTTTGATTGGTATGGCACTGAATAAGTAAATTAATTTAGGGAGAATTGTCATTTTTATGATATTAGCTTAACCTATCCATGAGCAATTGATATTTTTCCAATTGTTTAAATCTGACTTTATGTGAAAAACATTTTGTAATTTTATTAATATTGTTCCTGTGTTTGTCTTGGTGGGTAGACTCACAAATGTTTTACATTGTCTATAGTAATTTCAAATGGAATTTCTGTTTCTATCTCTTGCTGCTGGGCTTTATTGGTAATATATAGAAATGCTGTTGATTTATGTGGGTTTATTTTATACACTGAAACTTTGCTAAAGTTGTTAATTTTTTCAAGTAGTTTTTAGTTGATTCTCTATGATTCTCTAAGTCTATCATCATATCATCTGCAAAGAGACATAGTTGTTTCCTCGTTGCCTATTCAAATTCCTTCCCTGATTGATTAAACTAACATTTCTATTGCAATATTGAATAATATTGATATATAACATATATATATTAAATGTGTGTGTGTGTATATGTTGACAAATTGGCATCCTTGTTTCACTCCCAATCTTATATGAAATGCTCCTAGCTTATCCCCATTATATATAATGCTTGCTGATGGTTTTAGATATATACTGCTTATCATTTAAGGAAAATGCCGTTTATTCCTATGCTCTCTAGTGTTTTTTTTAATAGGAATGGATGTTATATTTTGTCAAAAGCTTTTTCTACATCTATTGAGATAATCATATGATTTCAGTTAGTTTTGTTATTGATGTGGTCAATTATGCCAATAGTTTTCCTAATATTGAACATTGCATTCCTGGTATAAATCCCACCTTGTCAGAGTGTATTATCCTCATGATAAATTGCTGTTATCTCTTTGAAAATATTTTATTTAAAGTTTTTGCATCAATATTGATTAAGACAGTTGATGTATAATTTTCTTTCTCTGTTTTGGCTCTTCCTGGTTTAGGTATCAGTACCGTATTTGAGTCATAAAAGGAATTTAGTAGAACTCTTATTTTTCCAAATTCTTTATATATTATTAGAATTAATTTTTATTCAAATGTCTGCAGAATTCACCTGTAAATCCATACGAACATGGAGAATTTTTTTTTTTTTAGGGAGTTCATTGATGGCTTGTTCAATTTATTTTTTTTCTAACATAGGGTTATTTAAATATTTTATTTCCTCTTCTGTTAATCTGAGCAATTCATATTTAAAAAAAATTCTTCCACATCACTTAGATTGGCAGATTTATTGGTATATAGTGAGGCAAAATAGCTCCTTATTGTTGTTTTAATTTCCTTTTTTTTGGTGGTGAATTCACTCTTTTCATTTTTGAGACTGGTAATTTGATTTTCTTCTTTCTTTTTGTTTAATCAAATAAGCAAAGGTCTATATATTTTGTTGTTTTTTTTCCATAAAACCAGCACTTAGTTTTATTTATTAGTTCAATAGTTTTCTGATTTTCAATTCTATTAATCTCTCCTTTGAGTTTCAGAATTTCTAATTTGGTATTTAATTGAGAATTTTTAATTTTTTCCCTTTTTGACTTTTTCAGTTGCATGCCCAATTCATTAATCTCCTCTTTCTCTATTTTATTCATGTGAGAATTAAAGATGGAAAATTTCCCCTAAGAACTGCTTTGGCTGATTCCCATAAGCTTTGTTATGTTGTCTAATTATTGTTGTTCTCTTTAATGAGATTATTGATTGTTTCTGTGATTTTATAGTTGACCCACTCATTCTTTAGGATTAGAATATTTAATTTCCAATTAATTGTAGTATATTTTTCCATGGCACTTTATTACATGTAATTTTTATTGCAAAGTTATCTGAAAATTATGCATTTAATATTTCTGCCTTTCTGCATTTGATTGTGAGGATTTCATACCCTAATACATGGTCAATTTTTGTGTAGGTGTCGTGTACTACTAACATTTCTATTGCAATATTGAATAATATTGATATATAACATATATATATGAAATGTGTGAGAAAAGGGAATATTTCTTTCTATCCCAATTCCATTTTCTCCAATGGTGTACCATATCTAACTTTTCTAAAATTTTATTCACTTTCTTAACTACTTTCTTATTTATTGTGTGCTTAGGTGTATCTAGTTTTGAAGGGGGGAGTTTAAGGTCCCCCACTGGTATAGTTTTGATATCTATTTCTTCCTGTATCTCATTTAACTTCTTCTTTAAGAATTTGGATGTTATACCACCTGGTGCATATATGTTTAACATTGATATTGTTTCATTGCTTATGACACCTTTTTGTAAGATATAGTTTCCTTCCTTATCTCTTTTAATTAGGTCTATTTTTGCTTTTGCTTTGTCTGAGATCAGGATTGCTACCCCAGCCTTGTTTTCTGACTCCAGATGAAGCACAGTATATTCTGCTCCAAAGCTCTCTGCTTCAGATGAGTTTCTTGTAAACAAAATATCATAGGAATATGTTTTTAATCAACTCAGCTATCTGCTTCCATTTTATGGGAGAGTCTTTCCCATTCCCATTCACATTGTGTTTTTCCCTCCAATCTATGTTATGCCCCCCCATTTATATTTTTTCTCTCTCCTTTCACCCTCTGCTCCCAGTACCATCCTTTTTCCATCCCTTGATTTTTTATTATCACTTCAAAGTCAACTTATACCCACACCCTCTGTCTATGTATACTCCTTTTAACTGACCTAATAAGATATAGTTCTCAAGAGTTACAAATACCATATTCCCATGTAGGGAAACAGTTTAAATCTTATTGAATAATATGCTCCCCCCCCCTTTCCTGTTTACCTTTTTATGCTTCTCTTGTGTCTTATATTTGAAGATTGAATATTTCTGTTCAGCTCTGGTCTTTTCATCAGGACTGAATGAAAGTCCCCTATTTCATTGAATGTCCATCTTTCCCCCTGAAATATTATGCTCAATTTTGTTGAGTACTTGATTCTTTTTTTTAATTCATGCTCCTTTGCCTTCTGGAATATTATATTCCAAGCCCTCTGGTTATTTAATCTAGAAGCTGCTAAATTCTGTGTAATCCTGAATGTGGCTCCAAGATATTTGAATTGTTTCTTTCTGGCTGGCTTGCAGTATTTTCTCCTTGACCTGATAATTCTGGAATTTAGCTACAGTATTCCTTGGAGTTTTCATTTTGGAATCTCTGTCAAGAGGTGATGAGTGGATTCTTTCCATGACTATTTTGCCCTCTGGTTCCAGTACATGAAGGCAGTCTTCCTTGATAATTTCCTGAAAGATGCTGCCCATGCTTTTTTTTTTTCTTTTCTTTTTTTATCATGGCATTCAGGAATTCCAATAATTCTTAAATTATTTCTATATGATTTATTTTCCAAGTCAGTTGTTTCACTCATGAAATATTTATATTTTCTTCTATTTTTCATTCTTTTGATTTTGGTTGACTGATTCTTGTTGTCTCATAGAGTCATTAGCTTCCATTTGCCCAATTTTAATTTTTAAGAAATTAGTTTCTTCAGTTAGCTTTTGTACCTTCTTTTCCATTTGTACAATTCTATTGTTAAAGGAATTGTTTTCTTCACTGGATTATTTTTCCCATTTGACTAATTCTATTTTTTAAGAAGTTGTTTTCTTCAGTAAATTTTTGTGTCTCTTTTTCCAGGACTCTTTTTTTCATAATTCTCCCACATAACTCTCATTGCTTTTTCCAATTTTTATTCTACCTTCCTCACTTGATTTTTGAGATCATTTTTGAGCTCTTCCAAGAGGACTTTTTGGGCTTGAAACCAATTCACATTCCCCTTTGATGTTTCACATTTTGATATTGTCCTCTTTTGAGTTTGTGTTTTTATCATCCCTGTTGCAATAATATCTTTCTATGATCAGGGCTCTTTTCTCTTGTTTCCTCATTTTCCAAGCTACTTCATGACTTTTAAAGTTGAGCTTTGCTTCTGGCACACAGGTGGCACTTTTACAAGCTTCTCTTGCTGGGGACCAGCAACTTGGTCGCTAGCTTTCTGCTCCAGTTCCTCAGGAGCTTGCAGCTTGCCCACTATGTTGGAGATGGCCTTGTCTATTTGCACTGATTGTGCCAGGTTTCCAGAGCTCATGATTTGCCTTCTGTGCTGGGGCTGCAGGCCTCACTGCTGGCCTCTTGAGCCAGAACCAAGGGGCCAATTAGAAGCTTGATTTAACATTGCTTCTGAGGGAAACTGGAGAGTGCTCAGGCAACTTCCTGGCTTCTTTCCACCATCTTGGTTCTACTCCCCCCCCAAAAAAACCCAAACTTTGTTCTATATCTACTGTCTTTCATTACCAACTGCTAGAAATTAAGCTGTTTATAATTGTTTCTTCTACTTTCTCACCTCACACTCACTTCTCAACTTTTCACAATATCATTCTTCCATGCTAACTACTTGACTGACACTGTAATATCCAAAGTTATTAGTGATTTTTTCAGCACTAAATCTAATGACCTATTCTTAGTACTCATCCTCCTTTACTTCTGTTTGACAGTTTACCTCTTCCTTCTAAAGTATTGTTAAGTACATATTGCAATAGAGTATGAGACTTAGAATCAGAAAGATGAATTTAAACCTTGAATCAGACATTACCAGTTGTGAGGCCTCAGAAAGTCAATTAAACTTTTAGCCTCATTTTTCTTATCTTTAAAATAATGATAATACCACCTATTTTTCATGGTTAGTGTGACAATCAAATAAGATAACATGTAAAGTGCTTTGCACACCTTAAAGCTCTAAAAATGCTAGCTGTTACTATTATTTCTCTTCTGTATGTTTAATGACTTCTCTCTCCTGATTCCCCTCCTACTTATCTGATTAGCCATTATTTCTCTTCTTTACTATATTATCACCCATATCCTAAACCATATATGATGGCATACCCCAGAACCCAGCCCTAGGTCCTTTTGTCTTCCCTTTATCTATTTTGTTTTGTTTTGGTATTTTTATTAGTTTTCATGGGTCCAATTATTATCTCTATGCAAATGCCTTTTGAACCTACATATCCTCACATTATTTTTCTCTTGAACTTCAAACTCATATCTCCTAGTTAATACTAGACATGTCTACCTGAATATCATGTAGACATCTCAAACTTCAACTTATTGAAAACCAAAGTTATTATCATTTCCCCTAAATCTATCTCTTATCCTAACTTTACTATTATTATTAAAAGCACCACCACTTTTCTAGTCACTCAGTTTAATAACCTTGGAGCCATCTTCAACTTTTTTTCTTCTTCTCCAACCCCTATATTTAATCAGTTGTGAAGTCTTGCTATTTTTACCTCCATGACATTGCTTGTATCCATCTTCATCCTTCTATTCATACCACAAACACAATAACTTAAGCCTTAATCACCTCTTACCTGGAATATTGTTATAATAGCTTCTTAATTGGTCTCATTGATTCCAGTCTCTGACCTATCAAGCCCATCTTCCTATAGCCAGCAAAGTGATATTCATAAATAGAGGTTGACCGTGTCACTCTCCTACTCAGGAAGCATCAGTGACTGTTTCTTCTAGACTCAAATCCAAATACCTTGGTTTAGCATTTAAAATTCTTCATAATTAAAGTTTTGCCCACTTTTCTGGTTTTATTGTACACTAGTCCCTTTCATATGTTTTATATTCTAACCACACTGTACTGCTTGCTTTTCTTCAGACACTATATTCTATCTCCTATTTTGATGACTTTGTACAGGCTGTATTCCATGCCTAAGACATATTCATGTCTGGATTCTGCTTCTTTGAGTCTCTAGTTCACTTAAAATTTCAACTCAAGAGGCACGTCCTACATGAGGCCTTTTCTTTTCCCATCTAGTGCCCCCTTTTTTTGTATATGGTATATTATATTTTGTATGTTGTATATTAGTGGCATTTGGTTATAAATGAATGTGTTGTTTCCTTGATAGGATGTAACTTCAAGGTCAGGGATTATACTGTTTTTTGTTTCTCTAGCAGTTAGTAGAGCATCTGACACATAATAGGCACTTAATAAAAATTGCTAATGAAAGAGTACATTCTCATTAGATATTCTTTTAGCTAATTGCCTTTCCCCAACAATGGAATTCTTGGGAATATTTCTTGAAAGGACATTTTATTCTTCACTGTTTTGAATTAATATGAATGACAAAAATGGTGAATCCGGACATGTTTGATACACTTTTGTTTTGGTTATGTAAGAGTGTGAAGGAAATGAAAGTAGCTAGATTGCTCAATGGTTAGAGGCTTGAATTCAGGAGGACCTGAGCTCAAATCCAGCCTCAGACACTTCCTTGCTGTGTGAGCATGGATAAGTTGCTTATATTCTGCCTTATTTTCCACAAGTATAGAATGGGGATAATAACAGTACTTACCTCTCTGGGCTGTTGTGAGGATCCAAAGAACTATTTGTAAAGCTCCCAGCACCTAGGAAGAGTTTAATATATGCTTATATTTTTTCTTCTCGGAATTTACCATGTAAAACAAGGCATGGATAAGGACCAAAATGCAGAAGGACATCAACAACATTTAGCTTCAAAGAGTGAGGGGCCATGCCATTTAAATTTAATTACTGGAGTATTTAGCATAATGTCAGCAGAGTTGACAAAGATGAATGATTAATAATATACATGCTGCTGATTGTGATGAAATGTAAAACTGCAAGAAATAGAAGTATTGGGAGGATCTTCAGTCATGAATAAGTAAATCTTATATTAAGTAATCTTATATATGTATATAAAATATGTACTAATTTATACATACACATGAATATGTATGATGAATAAATGCTTATTGATTGACAGATTGGCCAAGCTAGAACATGAGAAGGACAGCTGTGTTAGTGATATGAAAGATGAGGGGCTCTTCAACCCCCTTGAAGGTAATATTCATGAAATAGAAAAAAAAAAGACCTTCTTGAAGTCATTTAAATTCTTTTTTTAAAATCCTAATTTTTTTCCAATTACATGTAAAGAAAGTTTTCAACATTCACTTTTTTAAGATTAATTAATTTATTTTTAGTTTTCAACATTCACTTCCACAAGATTTTGAGTCCCAAATTTTCTCCCTATCTCTCCCCTCCCCCTATGACAAGATGGTGTGCATTCTGAATACCCCTTCTCCCAACCTGCCCTTCCCTATGTCACCTTCCTCCTTCCTTCTCTTATCCTCTTTCCCTTCTATGTTCCAGTAGGGCTGGATAGATTTTTATACCCTATTGCCTATATATCTTATTTTCCATTTGCATGTAGAAACAAATTTTAACATTCATTTTTTATAACTCTGAGTTCAAATTTTCTCTCTTCCTCCCTCCCATCTCATCCTTCATTGAGAAGGTAAGGAACTGGATACAGTTTATACGTGTGTAGTTATGCAAAACATTTCCATAGTAGTCATGTTGTGAAAAACTAACTATATTTCCCTCCATCCTATCCCATCTCTATTTATTCTATTCTCTCCTTTGACACTGTCCCTCCTCAAAAGTGTTTGCTTCTGATTACCCCCTCTCCCAATCTTCCCTCCCTTCTATTGTCCACCTTCTCTTATCCTCTTCCCCCTTATTTTCCTGTAGGGTAAGATAGATTTCCATACCCAATTAAGTGTGTGTGTTATTCCCTCCTTAAGGCAAATCTGATGAGAGTAAGATTCACTCATTCTCTCTCACCTCCTCCTTTTCCATTCCATGGTAAAAGCTATTTCTTGACTCTTTCATGTGAGATAATTTACACCATTCTACCTCTCCCTTGCTCCTTCCCCCAGTACAATCCTCTCTCAGCCCTTAATTTTATTCTTCAGATACCATTCCTTCATATTCAACTCACAACTCACCTTGTGCAGTCTGTGTGTGTGTGTGTGTGTGTGTGTGTGTGTGTGTGTGTGTATAGGTCTCATGAGTTACAAATACTAACTTTCTATGTAGGAATGTAAATAGTTCAACTTCAATAAGTCCCCTATGACTTTTCTTTCAGTTTACCTTTTTATGCTTCTCTTGAGTCTTGTATTTGCAAGTCTAATTTTCTATTCAGTTCTGGTCATTTCATCAAGAATGCTTGAAAATCTTCTATTTCATTGAATGTCCAGATTTTCTACTGAAGGATTATACACAGTTTTGCTGGGGAGGTTATTCTTGGTTTTAATCCTAGCTCCTTGGACCTCTGGAATATCATATTCCAAGCCCTCCAGTCCCTAAATGTAGAAGCTGCTAAATCTTGTCTTATCTAGATTGTGTTTCCACAGTATTTGAATTGTTTCTTTTGGACTGCTTGCAATATTTCCTCCTTGACCTGGGATCTTTGGAATTTGGCTATAATATTCCTACAAGTTTCCCTTTTGGGTTCTCTTTGAGGAGGTGATTGGTAGATTCTTTCAATTTCTATTTTACCCTTTGGTTCTTGACTATTAGGGCAGTTTTCCTTGATAATTTCTTGAAAGATGATGTCTAGACTCTTTTTTTGGTCATGAATTTCAAATAGTCCAATATTTTTTCATTTAATTTATTTATTTTTTAATTTTCAACATTCATTTCCATACAATTTTGAGTTTTAAATTTTCACTTCCTCCCATTTCTTCACTCCTACTCCTGATAGTGTACAATCCAATATAGGCTCTACATATACTTTCATGTTAAGCATATTTTCCCATTAGTCATGATGCAAAGAACAATTAAAACTAATGGGAGGAACTATGAGAACGAAACAATAAAATAAAACAACAAAGGAAAAGGATAGCAAATAGTATGCTTTCATCTTCATCCAGACTCCATATTCTTGGTAATTTCTTGAATGAGGATGTCTAGGCTTTTTTTTAAATCATGTCTTTCAGGTAGTCAAATAAATTTTAAATTATCTTTATTGGATCTATTTTCCAAGTCAGTTGTTTTTCCAATGAGATATTTCACATTGTCTTCTATTTTTTCATTCTTTTGGTTTTGTTTCTATAATTTTTTGATTTCTCATAAAGTCATTAGCTTCCATTTGCTCCATTTTCATTTTTAAGGAATTATTTTCCTCAGTGAGCTTTTGAACCTCCTTTTCCATTTGGTCAATTCTGCTTTTTAAGGCATTCTTCTCCTCATTGGCTTTTTGGACTTCTTTTGCCATTTGGGTTAGTCTGTTTTTAAGGTGTTATCTTCTTCAATATTTTTTTTGGGTCTCCTTTAGCAAGCTGTTGACTTGTTTTTCATGATTATTTTGCTTCACTCTTATTTTTCTTTCCAATTTGTCCTATACTTCTCTTACTTTTCAAAATCCTTTTTTTAACTCTTCCATGGCCTAAGACCATGACATTTTTCTTGGAGGCTTTGGATGTAGGAGCTTTGATTTTGTTGTCTTCTTCTGGTTGAATGTTTTGATCTTCTTCATCAGTAAAATTCTATGGTCTGACTTTTTTTTTACACTGTTTGCTCATGATCCCAGCCAATTATTTGAGTTTTAAACTCTTTGTTGAGGTAGAGGTCTGCTTCCAGTGTTGAGAATGTATTGTCCCTAGCTTCAAGGGTTACTTCTAGGGACCTGTAAATTTTCAGTTCTTCCAAGGTGCTTTGATCAAGGGTGAGGTATTTACTCCTTTCCTGGCCTGTGCTCTGGTCTATGAGTGACCACAAGCACTCTTTTCTGCCTTGGAAGTGTGTGGAGGATTTCTTCTCTATCACCACCACAAACTTTACCATATTAGCCCTCCTCCTCATCCTAGGACCACCACCCTAGGGTTGTGATCCAGATCCCCAAATGGGCAAAGCACAAGAACCTTGCTTCAGCACCAGCAAAGAGATCCCTGCCATCCCCCTATGATCAGCCCCTAGTTTCCCCCACCATCTGTGGGCTGAGAGCTCCAGAAGCACATGTCACTGCCACCCTGGGGCTGTACCAGGGCTGGGGCCAGACCATGCTCCTCTCTCACCCAGATTGACAGACCTTTCCTACTGACCTTCTAAGTTGTCTTTGGCGTTTGTGGGTTGAGAAGTCTGGAAACCACCACAATTGCCCTTGATTCTGTCCTCTGAGGTCTGCTCCAAGTTCAATGAGGCCCTGTCTTTGTCTACATGGCTCAAGCTTAACTCTCTGTCTCTCACAGCCCAGCACAACAGACTTTTCCCATCAATCATCCTGGTTGTCTTAGACTGGGAATTTGTTTCACCCTGTCTTTTTGTGGGTTCTGCTGCTCTAGAATATGTTTAGAGTCATTTTTACAGGTATTTGGAAGGGTTTGGGGGAGAGCTAAAGCAAATCTCTGTTTTTACTCTGCCATCTTGGCTCCATCCCATCATCCATTTTTATAGGATTTTTAGTTCCAGACATTTTCCTCCCTCCCTCTTTCCCATCACCCTCCCCAAGTAAACAAACAATCTGATATAGGTCATACTTGTACAACCATATTAAACATTTCCACACTAGTCATGTTGTGAAACAAGAATCAGAACAAAAGGGAAAAACAAAAAGAAAGAAAAAAAGGTGAAAATTGTATGCTTTGATCTGCATTCAGACTCCTTAGTACTATCTCTGTATATGGATAGTATTTTCCATCATTAGTCTTTTGGAATTGTTTTAAAGCATTATGTTGCTGAAAAGATCCAAGTCTATCAAAGTTGATCATTGCACAATATTGCTGTTACTGTGTACAATGTTCTCCTGGTTCTGCTCACTTCATTCAACATCAGTTCATGTAAGCCTTTCCAGATTTTTCTGAAACCTGTCTTCTTATCATTTCTTATAGCACAATAGCATTCTATTACATTCATATACCATCATTCCCAATTCATGGGCATCCCCTCAATTTCCAATGCTTTGCCACCACAAAAAAAAGTTGCTGTAAATATTTTTGTATGTGTGAGTCCTTTCCCCTTTTTATGATCTCTTTGGGATACAGACCGAGTAGTGGTATTGTTGGATCAAAGGGTATGCACAATTGTATAGCTCTTTGGGCATAATTCCAAATTGCTCTCCAGAATAGTTGGATTGGTTAAAACTCCACTAACAATGCATTAGTGTTCCAATTTTCCCACATCTTCTCCAACATCCATCATTTTCCTTTTCTGTTATATTAGCCAATTTGAAAGGTGTGAGGTGGTACCTCAGATTTGTAGGTTCTATACTTTTCAAGAGCAAGAAGACAGTTCTTACATCATTGTAGGACAAGAACCTGTGTCCTTATCAGGTGGGCAGTAAATATTTGCCAATAATTATGGTGCTGATGAAATGAAACCTGTCTAATGTGTTGCATGAGGTTGGAGAAGTATGTGTGGGAGAGCTTTGAAAGTCAAGGGAGAATTAAAGGTCTTTACATTTGGAAGAGAGCATAGAAATCATACAGTGCAACTTCTTTATTTTACATCGCTTCATGGAATCAATAGAGTTTTGAGAACATTAAACAGCTTTTTCAAACTAAGGCCAGCTGAAGAAAAATATGAGTCCTGATTCCCCACTACATGGTTGATCCATGGCACTGTGCTGCTACCAGGTTTTAAAAATGCAGATCCATAGATTGCATCATCCTAAGGGTACTTTCGAGTACTTAAAACAACATTCTGGTGACTGGTACTCTAGTGGCTTAAATTTTTTTATTTTCCTCTTTCCCTAAAGAATCAGATTTGATACTCAATATGAAAATCTAAACAATGTGTTACAATGTTAGAGACAGATTATGTGAAATTAATATCATAATACTGTATTAAAATTTATCTGTAATAATTAATTAAAAGGAACAATCTTGGCATCTATCCCTAAACCAATCCATACTACACAGATATGTCTCCAAAGGGAGAGGGGACCTTTTTCAACTATAAATCAGCTGTTATTAATCAAGAAGAAAGTTATAAATATTTTGCCTTTAGTCAATCAATCATTAAGCATTTTTAAGCCCTTATTATGTGACAGGCACTGTGCTAAGTGCTGGGAATTCAAATATGAGAAGGAAAAAAAAAGATAATTCCTGCTTTCAAGAAGCTTATATCCTAATGGAGGGAAGAAAACATGTAAAAGGTGAAGGAGGGGAGTGTGAAGTTACCAGTACAGGGGCAGTAGGGTACAACAAATCCAGAGAGGAACCTGGAAAGGAATGAAGACAGAACTCCTGGACTCACTCCTTAAGTAAAAGTTCTGGGAGGAGCCGACCTATCAGAGCAAGAGAGGGTACAAAGTGATCTTATTTACAATATGTGGATTTCAGAGCTTGAGTGAGCTTCCAGAAGGAAGACATTTCTGAAGACATGAGAGAAAAAATGCGCAGGATGGTCTAGAAATGAATAAAGTTGCACTGTTATGTTTTAAAGTCATTATCATTCAAATGAGACACAATATGACACATTGGATGGAACGGTGATATTGGAGTCAGGAAGAGATGTTCAGACCCTGTATCTTACACTGAGAAGTTGGAATCCTTCCCTCCTCACCTCCACCTCCTGGCATCCTTTAAGACTCAGTTCACATCTCACCTTCATCTCCCCTCCTTGTGATACCTTTATTCTGACTACCTCCAATTTACCCTATATGTATTTTACATGCACATAGTTGTTTGCTTGTTGTCTCCCCCATTATAATGTCAGCTCTTTTGAGGATAGAAACTATTTTTCCACACTTCTTTGTATCGCCAACATTAGTCTCCAGAGAATTAAGATTTTTTTCTCAATGAATCTGTTTCTTCTCCTTCTTCTCCTTCTTCTTCTTCTTCTTCTTCTTCTTCTTCTTCTTATCTTCTTCTTCTTCTTCTTCTTCTTCTTCTGCTCCTCCTCCTCCTCCTCCTCCTCCTTCTCCTTCTCCTTCTATCAATAATGAAGATAGTGATATAGATGATAAAAAGTCAGAAAATTAAGAAGTTATGACTGAGAAAATCACTTAATTTTTGCATATTCCAGATTACTCTTTAAGACTATAAATTACAGCACAACTACTGATTTGCATTTATGGAGTACCTTTTCTCATCCAGATTTCCCTAGGTCAATGAAATCACAGCTCTGATTAATAATAATAATACCTACCACTTTAAGAGAGGTTTTTGAGGTTTACAAAACATTTTATATCTATCTATCTATCTATCTATCTATCTATCTATCTATCTATCTATCTATCTATCTATAATTTCCTCTTTACAACAACATGGTGAAGCACTTCTATAATTATTCCTATTTTGTAGATGAGGAAACTAGATCAGAAATGATATATACAGAAAGCTGGAGTCTGGAACCTTTGAAGACTGGTGTTTGCTGGCTCCAAATCTAAGATTATCAATTTCTATATGATATTATTTCTCATCTTCAAATATAGATCAATACCTAAAATACTTAACCTCACACTTAACCTCAAAAATAATAAAATATATCACTTTGCAAAATTCTAGGCACTATATTAACATCTATTATTAAAAATACATACTATTCTTTTAATCAAGACATGCATTGCTTGCTGCATGAATAGGAAATAACCTGAACTTATCCCAGATTTCATTAATATCTTTAAAATTTATTTTTTGCCAAATGCTTGATGTTTAATGGAGAATCTTGAAGAAAAGTTTATTCAGAGTACAATGCTCAAATTGATATAGTGGAATTCTGAGTATTTTTGTTTTAATATCAAGGAGCTTTATTTTAATTGCTGTAATTTACTAATGTTGTTAAATTCCAAAGAAGTATTAACTACCATTGCAGTCCATATAGTGATATTTTTCATTCCATAGGCCAGATTCCTAAAATCTTAATTCCATTTAATAATGACAGGACATAAGATGATGCTAGCATGTCTGTCTACCACTCTAATAACACATAGTAGGAATAGTCTGAGTCCTTTCTTTTTACCCATATCTTCTTGTGACTCTGCTATAAGCTATTTTTAAGTCAGGAATTTGCAGCTTCATTACTGTCTTCATTATACCATCCCACCATTTGGAAGGGTGTGTGCTGCATGCGCGTGCGTGTGTGTGTGTGTGTGTGTGTGTGTGTGTGTGTGTATACAACAGAGAGAGAGAATACCACATAACTGCATGCCACAAACACCTAAAATATAGGTGCTTTCTATTGTTGCAAGATACACACACATACCACACACACACACACACACACACACACACAAATATATATGTATATTTCTTAATAGATTGTTTTTGATCATAGTGTGCTCTTAATATCCAGCCATCTAAGGTAATGTAAAAGTGCTTCAGGGTTTCATTTTCTCCCAGCATCTAGGACGGGCCAAAATGACATAAATGATTGATTGTGCTATAATAACTATTTGTCTCTGAAGGTGGGTATCTTTTATTCCTATTAAAACCAACATGCATCATTTAGGAATGGAGGGAAGGGTTCCTTACTATTCCCTTCTTGGTATAATTTGGACTTGAGAATAGCTCTTGCCAGATTCATTTTAGCATGGGATTAATTTCACTTCTTTCTCCCAATGTTTAGAAGCCGTATATGCTACCTGCTTCATCTGTCACAAGCTTCTGTGGGAGAAAACTCAGGTGATGCTAATGAATCCATTAAGTGCAAGGGAGCTGAACAGTCATACAGCAAACTGATGAAGCATCTGGGACCAGCCTGTCTGTAAGCAAAAAGATGAAAATATTGCTACTTGCTTTAAAAATTAATATGTTATACAGCTGGACCATTCTACTGCATTTAAATACTTAATTTAATATGTGACCATTTTGGAAGGAATGGGCTGGGGTGGAAAGAAGTACAAAATGTACTTTATGAGGAACTTTATTTTGTATCTGTACAGTTGAAAAAAAATATTATTGTTACTGGCACCAGACTTTTAGGAAGAAGAAAGACACCAAGAAGAACAATGGGACTCAAACCAAGGGAATTGGAAGAATATCCAGATAGTTAACCAAACAGTTATACAGCAATTCCCCTGGGAGCTATAGAAGTAAATGCTAGATGTTAACATTAACTTGGATTGCCTCCCAAGTCCTTTAGTCAAGTTGTATTATACATTCGTGCTGTGACTTCTTTCCATTCACTCCTGAAGTGTGATACACAGATGGACTTGGTCACTTGATCTGGTTCATATAACCTGAATATGCACCACAGGGATTGAAATCTAGACCCCATGCTGGGGAAAAGAGTGAAGACATTATTATCCTGGGAATTCCTAATGTGATTTTCCATTACAAAGATTGCAGGATTGACAGAGTAGTGAAAATTGTAGTAATGCTCTTATTCGCATGATCTAAATAGGCTGTCTTTTTAGCCTGCTAGATAACATCATTTCTGATGGGCCAAAGGCTTCTAAATTTAACTCTTGGCCAATCTGTTGGGAAAACACAGGGAGTCTCATTTCTAGAAACTGCATGTCCCAATGTCTGCTATTTAGTTAAGGAACAAAAGAAAAGTTATACTGAATTATTAATACTTTGACTTCTGAATCAATATATTTGGTTTTAAGATGGGTGATGGAGATAAGATTTATCAGTGCTAGAATGGGCAGAATAGTCAGGTTGGAGAGAAGTAGAAATGGAATCGAGGGAAAGGTAATACTTTTTAGAACAACGTGTCAAATGCAAATAGAAACATGGGCTAGTAAACCATTGATAAGGATCCCTATGAGTATCATATTGACTTAATTTTAAAATATAATGTTGCCTATATTTTATTGTATTTTTATTTATTTTATGAACTATTTCCCAATGACATTTTAATTTGGGTCAGGAGCACTTGGAAGTGTTGTAGGCCTATCCATTGACTACATGTTTGACACCCCTGCTTAGGTGATGCTTCTTCTCTACCACTAACAAGGATATTGTTTTAAGGGTTATTCCCCCTATCCTTTTTTGTTCCTGTTTCTATTGTTCTTTTTCTTCTTCCTTCCTTCCTTCCTTCCTCTCTCTTTATGTCTCTCTGTCTCTCTCTCGTGTCTGTCTCTCTCTCTGTGTCTGTCTCTCTCTCTGTGTCTGTCTCTCTGCTTCTTCTTCTTCTTCTTTGTCTTCTTCTTCTCTTCTTCTTCTTCTCCTCCTCCTCCTCCTCCCCCATAGAGAGACTAAAGATCTCTGTTGATCCATCCATCTACAACCTTTTGGCCAGTTATCACATATGCCCACTGCTAGATGATTACTTTGGGCTCAGGATAGAGTTAATGTGGCCAGAACACATAGCAAATTTACTATGTCCTATGGAGAATGTGCCATCTCTTTGTCTTCATTAGCAATGAATTTTAACCCAATGAACTAGTCACAGATAATAAGATAAAAGGTTAGTGAGAAAGAATTCTTATCTAGATCTGGCTGTCAAAGTTTAAATAGGTGCTAAAGAGGTTCTGAAGGTATTAATGGGGTACCATGGAGGCAGGAGAATGACAAATGCATAGCTGAATTCTCCCATCAGCAGTTTGCCATTGCACTTCTTCAGGGCAGCCATTAGCAAGAAAGAAAAGGACAGAAGATTTTATTTCTAGCAAATAAGAAGGGCAATAGGAATTTTTAAGTGAGTACATTGAATATAGGACATTTTTCTTTCTGTGTGGTACTCCTCTAAACTCTCTATCCTCTCCCAGAATAAGGCCAGATACATCTTTCTTTCAAGGATTTAGGGGTCCCACTGAGGGGTTGAAACAATTCTTCTTGAGTGTTATCATCACAAGGCTCTATTTGGGCATAATCTTCCTGTTTCTGCCCCCCTCCCCCACATCCCAATTATGAATGATTAGGGCCTCAGTTCTATTTAGCCATTTGGTATAAATTAGTTTTAATAAAAAGGATATTTACTAGAAAAAATAAAGCAAATATAGAAATACAAACTTTCCTTCTCCCTTATACCTCCTCAAACCCTGGGGATAGTGGGTTTAATAATCAGAATTGTTCAAAAGTAGAATGGATTGTTGTCAGGGTAATACTTTCTACTTGTTTTGGAGGTCATCTACCTGAATGACCACTTGTTGGTTCTGTTAAAATGGTATAGGCTGGACTGGATGGCTACTTACAACAACAACAATGAGATTTGATAGATTTCATGAGTAAAAAATATTGGCACAACTAAATATTAAAATTTTTAAGTGTGTTTTATAGGCCAACAAAAAGAATATATGTGCTCTTTTGAATTCCATGGTAGGTAAAGAAGATACATACCAGTTAAGTGCATGCATGTGTGTAGTCTATAACCTACTCAAAGCAAAATACTTTCCTTTTTTTCATGAACTAAAATCTTAAGAAGACAGCCCTGTCACTAGGCATATTTTATCAATATATCAATATAATAAATCTTAGAATGATTTATATTGATTTAATTTTCTCTGGGGCAATGAAATATTAGTCAATTTAACAAATTAAAATATCTGAAGCAAGTATAAAAAATAAAACTTCCTACTTCTTCTAAGTATTTTTCTATAGAACTTTCTAGGTACTTTTTAGGTACTTTCTATGGAACAGTCAGAATTATTGCCAGAATTAACTAATATCAGCATTTCTGTGAAATGTACCTGCTTTCACTTCAGAAAATCCTTAGAATGTCCTTTGCTATATTAGCATAGGCTACTTCTACCTTGAGCTAAGTCAGAGATCATCAGCATTTCCATGATAAAATAAGCCTCATTTTTCTCATGGGTAAAATTAGGGAATTAGCTTAGTTGATCTCTAATGTCCTTTCCATCACTAAGATTCTCTGATGATGTGACTTTTTCAGGAATTTATAACCAATGCAAACTTTATGGAGTATTTCTGTGCAGTTAAACTCATGAAAAAATAGCAACATTGAAAAAAAAAGTTTCATAGCATCTCTGGTCTTCAACGATGAAGACCATTCAAGACACTGCAGTGACCAAAATGCTCTCAGTTCTATAGTTCAGATCCCATAATATTAAGTGAGGATTAAAATAGACATAGCGGATCTCTGTATACACATATTTACACAATATAAGTATATATCTATACATAGGAAAACATGAATGATACATTTGCAGGTTGAAAGGATTTGTCTTATTTTTTCTGCTAAAGCTCTTTAAATCCATTAACAAACTAAGTCCTAATTATGTGCAACACTTAATACTTTTCTTATACTCCTTACTCAATGGTTAGTATACTCAATTCCTGACAGTAATCCTGAGCTGTTGATGCCAAATTTGCAATTGCTCTTCATCCTCAATTACCTGGTCCTTTATTCCCATTCTACTCCCCCTTAGCCCTGCAATGTCTCACTCCAGATCTGCCTGTCCCTTCCACTGTGGAGCACTTGGTTCATAATTAATGAACTTCCTTTAATCTTAAACCTCTTCCTTTCTCCTTACTTCCACCTTCTTGTGGTCACTAAGTCCTGGAGCCTTTCTTATGACACTGAATTACTGGCCACCCTTTCCAGTATAGGTTGTATTTTCAACATTATTTCCAACTCACTGATTATGGTGGGGCATTCAGAATTCTCTTTTCTCCCTATCAATAATTCTAGACATCATCTCTAACATAATTGCTCAATAATCTCTCCTCCTTTGAGATTCACAGTATCACATTTTATCACTCATTTCAGATTCTGCTGACCATTATCTACTGACACACTAGGACACTATCCTTTCTTCAATGAAAATCTAAATCCAGTTCCTGGCTCACAATATTTATCCATAACCCACCATGTACCCTAATATTAGAAGAATTCAAAATACATATTGATACTTCTTCAAATATTCTTACTTCCAGTTACTAGATCTACTCAATTCCTATTGCTCAATTCCATCTCAGTCAGACATGTGAAGTCACATTCTTTATCTTGCCATCCCATAAAGGACCCAATTCCATGTTAATATATGATGGAATGGCTTTATCTGATTATAATATTTTATTTGGCATCTTTTTTCTTATCTCTTGGGAACTGTATCCCTGTTTTTAATCCTCATTGTGATCTCCATCACTCTATCTCTCAGTTGTTTTCCAAAACATCAACACTACACCAGTTATACTCTCCTTTATTTCTGGTTTCAACCCTGGGTAAACCAATACAACTTTACTCACTTTTGTATCAATTGACTAATCAATAAACATTTATTAAGTACATATTATATTTCAGACACTGTGCTAGCTGTGGGAATACAAAAAAGAGCCAAAAGACAATCCCTTCCTTCACGGAGCTTAGACTCTAATGGCAGAGACAACATACAAATAAATATATACAATGCAAGGTATAGACAGGATAAATAGAAAATAATTAAAAGAGGAAAGGTCCTAGACCAAAAGGAGTTGAGGAAGGCTTCTTGTAGAAAGTGGATTTTAGTTAGGACCTAAAGGAAACCAGGGATGTCAGAAGTAAAATGAGTATACTGAGGTTGAGAGAGATTAAATGACCTGAAAAAGGTTCACAAAACTAGTAAGTGTATGAGGCAGTATAAAAAAATCAAATCTTTAACTACAAACCCCAAACTCTATCCCCTGGGATTCACCTCACTGCCCAACTATATTAAAAAATAAAGACAAAATAAAACAAACAAAAATTATTACAAAAGATCACCTGGCTGTCTTGATGTTCATCCTTCTTGATCTCTTTGGAGCATTTTAATATCATTGCCTACTCTTTCCTCTTGGACACATTTTCTGCTCTTTGGGTTTCTATGACACTGCTTTCTATTTGATTTCCTTTTACCTTTCTGACTTCTCCTTCTCAGACTTCTTTGCTGGTTCATTTTCCATACCAAGCAAACTAGCTTGTCAGAAAACTACATTGGGTGCTCTTCCCTTTCTTCCTCTATACTACCTCTATTGTTAAGATCCTCTCCTATCAGTTCAAATTCCATCCATATGCTAATGGTTCCCAGAACCACATGTTCAGTGCTAATTAGTCTCCTGAATTTCCATCCTGTATCAGGCAATAGGCAACAGGAAATTAGACAGACAGATAGATAGATAGAGAGAGAGAGACAGACAGACATATGCAGACAGACAGACACACAAACACACAGACGCACACACATGACTATCTGCCAGAAACTGTACTGAGTGTTGGGAAGACAACTCCAAGGAAAAAGAAAGATAATTCCTGCCTTCCTGGGGTTCACAATTTAATGGTGAAAGACAGAGTATAAAAAGGTACTGAAAAAAACAGAGAAAGAGGAAGGTAAATTGATTACTGCCTTTTGGATTGCAAATTAAATGGCAAAAAAGGAAAATATATATTTGCAGTAGAAAGATTGATAGTTCAAATGTTTTGAGCTATAGGGCATGAACAGGAAAAATAAGATTATAACAAAAACTCGACACAGCAAAAGTATCACCATATGTCAGAGATGAGAATATATATACAAAAGGTAGTTGTTTTCTACATTTTTTCTCTTTTTCTATTGGATCTTGCTTCATTAATCTCTTTAGATAGCCCATAGGAATGTCAAAATCAAAACTGTTAAAATGGAACTCTTTATCTTCCCCTGTCCTCAATTTCTCATGTCTTCTGAACTTCCCTATTGCTGTTGAGGGCACCAGGATCATCCTAGACTCACAGGCTCATATCCTTGATTCTTCTCTCCTACTCATCCCACATATTTAATCCATTGTCAAATCCTCTCATATCTTCCCAACATCTCTCATCTATGTCACCATTCTCTCTATTCACAGAACTTCTAGTTTAGTTCAGGCCCTTATCACCTCTCATCTAGACTATTGTAATAGCCTTCAAATTATTCTCCTTACCTCCTGTCTTTTTCCATGTCTATCAGCTAGTAGAGTGATTTTCCTAAAATGTACATCAGATTGCCACTCCTACCCACTGAAACATACCAACAAACTCCACTTGGTCATTCAAAATCAAATATAAACCCCTCTGTTTGACACTAAAACAAGTTTTTCTAAATTTTGCACTTTAGTCCCCTTTCCACACACTAAAACACATTTAGCTAAGTTGGGTCACTTGCTATTTCATGTAGGTCAATCTTTCTCCTCCATGGGCCTTTGCCCTTATTGGAATGTTATCCCTTCTCATCATTTCTTCTAAGTTTCCTTGGCTCCTAATAAATTCAGTTTTTGTAGGTGGATTATTGTTACTCCCCTAGCTATTCCTCCCTTGCTAAGTTTATCTCACATCTACTCTGAACACATCTTCTATATATCTAGTTTATATTTTGTCTTCCCTCATTAGATATGAGTTCCTAGAGGTCAGGGGCTATTTATTTTTTTCCCTTGTATTTCTAGGCATATAGTAAGAGCATAGGAATGCTTATTGATTGATTAATTATCATAGGAAAGTGGGATGTTTTGTTTAAAAAAAAAGTAAGCTAAAGACAGAACCAAGATGGCAGAGAAAAGGCAGTGACTCACATGAACTCTTCCCAAAATCCCTCTGAACACCTTTAAATAATGCCATAAAACAATTCATGGAGTGGCAGAATCCACAAAAGGACAAGGTGAAATAATTTTCCAGCCAAAGATAACTTAGAAGGTCAGAAGGAAAGGTCTTTCTAACCTGAGTGAGAGTGGAGCACAGTCCAGCATAAGCCCAGCAAGCACAGACCAGGTCCCAAAAGACCAGTAATAGACCTTGGGAGCCATTGAATCAGCAGCAGCAGCTGCTGCTTCTGGAAGTTTCAGCCCACATATCATACGGTGGTTGAAAAACTGGTCAAAAGGGATTACGTGTGTCTCTTTGATGGCACTAGGGGCAGGACTCTGTTGCTTTACTCATACTCAGATCTGTGTGGCAGTCCTGGGTAGCAGTTCTATAACAAGTAAGAGCACTAGCATATTAGAGCTTGTGGGCTTTAGTGGAGCAGGGACCCTCATCACAGTTCCAAGGCAGAAAAGAGTGCTTGTGGTCACTCATAGACTAGAGCACAGGCCAGGAGAGTAGTAAACACCTCTCCTTTGATCAGACCCACTTGGAAGAACTGAAAACTTATAGGTCTTTAGAAATATTTCTGAAAATAATTGCACAAACTCCTGAAGCTTGGGACAGTATGACCTTCACCCTGGAAACAGAGCCCCACTTGAGCCAAGAGTTAAAAATCAAGAAATAAACTAGAAAAGTGGCAAACAACATAAAAACTTCTGACCATAGAAAATTACTATGGTGACAAGGAAGATCAAAATTCACATTCAGAAGGAGATTCAAAGCTTCCAAGAAAGATATAAATTGGTCTCAGACCATGGAAGAATTTAAAAAAAATTGGGGGTTCACTTTTGGAAGCCAAGATTGCAGAGTAAGCAGCAAATTGCTCTTACTCCCCAGTGTAAATACTTACTCTCCAGAAAATAGTGCCCCAGAAAAAAATCCTGGAACAGCAGAGACAGCAGAAGGACAGGGAGAAGCAGTCTTTTAACCTGGGAAACTTGGAAGATCATCAAGAAAGGTCAATTTCACTCAGGTAAAAAGGGGAGTGCAGTCCAGGACAGAAGTGTCCTAGCAAGCCAGCAGCAAACTCCACCTCAGCAAACCAGTAGGAGATCCTGAGCCCCAGGGTGGTAGAGCAGGCAAACACCAATACCAGGACTCCCCTCAACCCCATGTGCCTTAGCATAGCCAAGAGAACTGGCAGACTCTAGCTCAGAGAACCACCACATGTGCTGGCACAGGCTACGGTAAGCAGACATCCTCCAGAAGTCAACCTCCCTGTGCTTCAGCGCAGCTCCAGGTGGGTAGGCATTCTTCAGCAGCTGACTTCTCTGTCTTTCATCACAGCTCTAGGTAGGAAGGCATCCTCCAGCAGCAGAACATCTCCATGCTTCACCTCAGCCCTGAGTGTGCAAGTGTCTTCCAGAAGCTGAACACCCCACTTTGTGCCATAGCCCAGGCCCAGGTGGGTGGGAATCTTCCAGTAGCTGCAAACTCCCACTCTGTGCCTCAGCATTGCTTTGGGAGGGCAGGCATCCTCCAGCAGCCCAACCTCCTTGAGTTTCAGCTCAGACAAGGGCCAGTGGCTGTCCTCCAGTGACCAAACCTCCATGTGCTTCAGTATAGCCCCAGAGAAATGTGTAAAAACTCCATCTGGCCTCAGCACATTCGAGCTGTAAGCTACTGGATCCTTACAGTCTCCAGCTGCCAGCACTTGAGGTCCCAGCACATAAAACCAGAGATCAGGCCCCTGTCTCCCAGCACAAGAAGCTTGGGATAGTGTCGCGTGTGCTCCAGCAGGAGAGCTCAACTTTAAAAGCCAAGAAATAGGCAAACAAAATGAGCCAAAAGTAGAAAAGAAGATAGACCATAGAGAATTTTTATGGTGACAAGGAAAGTCAAAAGACAAACTCAGAAGAGGACAAGAGTATTAATATACCCACATCTGAAACATCAAAGGGAAATATGAATTGGTTCCAAACCCAAAAATCCTGCTAGGAAGAGCTCAAGAAGGATTTTAAAAGTAAAATAGGAGTGGTAGAAGAAAAATTGGGAAAAGAAATGAGGTATGCAAGAGAGAGTCAACAGCTTGGAAAAGGAAGGACAAAAATTGACTAAAGAAAACAAGTTAAAAATGTAATGGGCCAAATGGAAAAGGAGGTACAAAAATGCATTGAATAGAGGACCTCCTTAAAAAGTAGAATTGACCAAATGGAAAGGGAGGTACAAAGGCTACTTAAAGAAAACAATTCTTTTAAAAATTAGAATTGTGCAAGTGGAAGCTAATAACTCTATGAGACATCAAGAATCAGTCAAACAAAATAAAAAGAATGAAAAAATAGAAGAAAATGTAAAATATCTCATTGGAAAAACAACTGACCTGGAAAAGGGATCCAGGAGAGATAATTTCAGAATTATTGGTCTACCTAAAAGCCATAATCAAAAAAAGAGCCTGGAAAACACCTTTCAAAAAATTATCAAGGAAAACTTTCTGGAGGTTCTAGAAACAGAGGGTAAAACAGTCAATTGCCTCTTAAAAGAGATCCCAAAATGAAAACTCCAAGGAATACTGTAGGTAAATTCCAGAGTCATAAGTTCAAAGAGAAAAACTGCAAGTGACCAGAAAGAAACAATTTAAATATCAAGTTACCACAGTCATGATTACATATGACCCATTAGCTTCTACATTAAAGGATTGGAGTGGTTGGAATATGATATTTCAGAAGGCAAAAGAGCTTGGATTAACCACAGGTGAACTGCTTAGCAAAATTGAGCATAATCTTACAAGGGAGGAGTTGGATATTCAATGAAATAAGGTACTTTCAAACCTTCCTGAAGAAAAAACCAGAGCTAAATAGAAAATTTAATTTTCCAATACAAGACTCAAAGGATGCATAAAAAGGTAAACAGGGAATTAAAAAAAATAAAACCATGTTATTCAATAAGGAAAAATTGTGTTTTTTTTTTGTTTGTTTTTTGCTTTTTGGTGATGCAATCTGGGTTAAGTGACTTGCCCAGGGTCACACAGCTAGTAAGTGTCAAGTATTTGAGGTTGTATTTGAACTCAGGTACTCCTGACTCCAAGGCCAGAACTCTATCCACTGTGCTACCTAGTTGCCCCAAGGATAAATTGTTTACATCCCTACACAAGAAGGTGATACTTGTTACTCTTGAGAACTATATTGTTATCATGACATTTAGTAGGGGTATACATAGACAGAGGGTGTGGGTTCAAGTTGATTTTGATGTGATAATAAAAAATAATCAAAGGGTGAAAAAGTATTGTCCTGGGGAAAGAGAAAAGGAGGAGACAGAAGGGTAAATTATATCACATGAAATGGCACAAAGACCTATTATAGTAGAGGGAAAAAAGGAATGAATCCAGTATTATTTGAACATTACTCTCATTAGATTTGTCTCAAAAAGGGAATAAAATTAACATAAGCCATATGATTATCTCAATATATGCAGAAGAACCTTTTGACAAAATACAACACCCATTCCTTTTTAAAACATTAGAGAGTATAGGAATAAATGGAGTCTTCCTAAAAATGATAAGTACCATCTATCTAAAATCTTCAGCAAGCATTATATGTAATAAGGATAAGCTTAGCAGCATTCCCAATAAGATCAGTGATGAAACAAAGATATCTATTATCACCACTGCTATTCAATATTGTACTAGAAATGCTTGCTTTAGCAATAAGAGAAGAAAAAGAAATTGGAATTGAGCAAATGGAAGCAAAGAACTTTATGAACATTAAGAAACAAAAAAACAAAAGCAAAGGAATGAAAAAAAATAAGAAACAATGTTAAACATCTCATTGGAAAAACAACTGACCTGGAAATAGATCCAGGTTGAAATAGGGCTGAAAGCCATGATGAAAAAAAGAGACTACACGTCATCTTTCAAGAAATTATCAAGGAAAACTGCCCTGATATTATAGAACCAGAGGGTAAAATAGAAATTGAAAGAATTCACCAATCATCTCTTGAAAGAGATCCCAAAAAGAAAACACCCACAGATATTATAGGCAAATTCCAGAGATCCAGTTCAAGTAGAAAATATTGCAAGCAATACTATTTTTTTTGTTTTTGTTTTTTCTTCTTTGTGTTTTTCCCTTTTGTTCTGATTCTTCTTTCAAAACATGACCAATGTGGAAATATATTTAATATAATTGTACATGTATATCCTATTACAGATTGCATACCATCTTGGAGAGGGGAGAGGAGAAGGAGGGGAAGAAAATTTAAAAGTTAAAATCTTATGAAAGTGAGTGTTTAAAACTAAAGATATATAGATAGATAGATAGATAGATGGATAGATAGATAGATGAAGGACTAGAATATTGCAAGCAGCCAGAAAGAAATAATTCAAGTATTGTGGATCCACACTCATGACAATACAAGATTTAGCAGCTTCTACATTACAGGTTTTGGGAGTTAGGAATATGATATTCTGGAGGGCAAAGGGGCTAGGATTACAACCAAGAATCACTTACCCAACAAGACTGAGTATAATCCTTCAGGAGGAAAAGTGGATATTCAATAAAATAGAGGATTGTCAAGCATTCTTGATCTAAAGATGAGAGCTGAATAGAAAATTTGACTTTCAAACACAAGATTAAAGAGAAGCTTAAAAAGGTGTAAAGGAAAGATAAATCACAAGGGACTTAATAAGGTTAAACTGTTGACATCCTGACATGGGAAGTTGACACTTATACCTAATAAGAACTTTTTCATTATTATAACAGTTAGAAGGAGTATATATAGACAAAGGGCACACATGTGAGTTGAATATGAAGAGATGATATCTAAAAAATAAAATTAAGCAATAAGAGACGAATGTACTGGGAGAAAGGGAAAAGGAGAGATAGAATGGGGTAAATGGTATCACATAAAGGAGACAAGAAAGAGCTTTTTATAGTGGAGGGGAAGAAAGGGGACTGCGTGAATTTCATTCTCATCAAAATTGGCTCAAATATAGAAATACATATGTATATGTATAGAAATATACATGTATAGAATAATGTATAGAAATCTTTATTGCCCTACAGGACAGTAGGAGGGGAAAGTGATCAGAGAAGGGGAAGGTTGGGGTGATAGAAGGGAGAGAAGTTTAGGGGAGAAGTAGTCAGAAGTAAAACTCTTTTGAGGAGGGACAGAGTGAAAGAGCAGAGAATACAATAAACGGTATAGGGGGAGACAGGATGGAGGGAAATGCAGTTAGCAATGGTAACTGTGAAAAAAATTTTGAAACAAGTTTCTATGATAAAGGCTTCATTTTTGAAGTGTATGGAGAACTTAGTCAAATTATTATAAAAAATAAATGAGACATTCCCCAATTGATAAATGATCAAAAGATATGAACAGTTTTCAGATGAAGTAATCAAAGATATCTATAGTCATGTGAAAAGAAAGTTTTCTCACTATGGATTGGAGAAATGCAAATTAAAACCAGTCTGAGATAACACTTCATAATTATTAGATTGGCTAATAGGACAGAAAAGGGAAATGGCCAATTTTGGAAGGGATGTGGAAAAAATGAGACATCAATGCACTGTTGGTGTAATTGTGAATTGATTCAACCACTCTGCAGACCAATTTGCAACTATGCCCAAAGGGTCATAAAATCATACCCTTTGACCTGGCAATACCACTACCAGGTCTGTATCCCAAAAGAGATAAAAAACCAAAAAAGGAAAAGTACCTATATGTACAGAAATACTTTCTTTCCTGGTGGCAAAGAATTGGAAATTGAGAGGATGTCCACCAATTGGAGAATTACTGAATAAATTGTGGTATGTGATTATGATGGAATACTGTTGTGGTCTAAGAAATGATGGGCAGGATGCTCTCAGAAAAAAAGAAAACCTGGAAAGATTTACATGAGCTGATGCAAAGTGAAATGTACTATGTCACAGTAACAGCAATATTGCAAGATGATCAGCTGTGAATGACTTAGCTATTCTCAGCAACACAATGATTCAAGACAACTCTGAGACATTTATCGTGACAAATGCAATTGATTCTGAGAGAAAAAAACTGATGGTGTCTGAATACAGATTTACTTTCTTTATTTTTCTTTATTTTGTCTATGTTTTCTTTTACAACATGACTATTATGGAAATATTTTGCATAACTACATGTGTATAATTTATATTGAATTGCTTGCCTTCTCAATAAGGAACATCATGGGAAGGGAGAAAAAACTCTAAGTTTTAATGGGTTATAATAGAGAGATAGATATAATAGGAATAGAAGGCTATATAGAAAAATAATTCATGAATTTACTAAGTGTCTGCTTTAATGAACATAAGTCATTTTGCTTTTTATCCATGATTAAATGAAAAGGAAGAAAAAGAGAGAGAAAGAGAGAGAGAGAGAGAAGGAGGGAGAGAGAGAGAGACTGGAACTCTAAGTTTTAATAATGAATGTTAAAAATTGTTTTTACATATAAGTGGGAAAAATAAAATTCTAAACAAAATTTAAAAATAAGCTAAATTTTTATCCATTTCATTTCCTTTTTTAGTTTATTTTTAATACTCAAAAACAGATTCAGAATTCACAAACTATTGTAATTCATTTTAAAATATCTTAGCAGCTTTATAATGTAAGAACTATTCATTTCTATATACATCATGTAATGTTGAACATCACCTGCCTCCTATAGTGCCATAAATGAAACATTATATATAATTTAGTCAGGGACATACTGACTATCTAAAGTTAATGGAGCTTTTAAGAAAATAACTCAGGTTTCTAATCAGGCAGCTAAAAAACTCTGGAAAAAATGCAAATACCAGTATCAGTATTTGTTTTATTCCTATTCTCTGAGAAACATACAAGTATATTAAATCTCAGAAGAAAATATAATCTTGAATCACATTGGACCAGAACAGAAAGTGCCATTATAACTACTTAGAAAGTTTTGAATTTTTATATAATTTAGACCATACCTCTAATGCCTAGGAAACAGTATAATTTGTGACAATAATCATCTTTCTATTCCTCTAAAGAGTTCAACAGACTTTGAAGATTAGTTTCTTCCCTTAGAAAATTTGTAATTATACTATCTTTAGAAACACCATCCTAAGGGTGAGATGAGATGAGAACTAGAAGAGAATGTAGCTGTCCTAATGTAAATGTGTCCCATAATATTTAAAAGTGAGCTTAAGGGTAGATATAATGTCTTTTGGTAACTCCTGCAATCAAAATATATCATCCCAGAAACCTTTGCAGAGTCTGAAAGAGAAGTTAAAAAGAAAATAATTTTGAAAAACTTCAGCATTGAACAGAACAAAGTGAAACAAACAAAGTTATCATTAAAAAAAGAAGAAACAATTCCTTCTACATTGAAAAACAGAAATCCAATGACACTAGAATTCAACTATTGATTAAAACAGCCAAGGAATGTGAGTCAAATAATGAATGTTTTAGGATATGTTATACTTCACTTCACACTAACAGCAAAATAGGACGAAGGCTGTATAACCTTTAATGTATTAAGGTGAGGATAATGATGTTCACAATGATATGTGTTTTCTAATTTATGAAGCCAAACAAGCCCTAATTCATCTTATGTTATTATTTGACAAATAAATAGCTTTGGGAATAGAAGGCTATATAGAAAAAATAATTCATGAATTTACTATCTGCTTTTATGAACATAAACAATTTTGCTTTTTATCCATGAATAAATGAAGAGAGAGAAAGAGAGAGAGACCGAGAGAGAGAGACATACACAGAGAGAGAGAGAGAGAGAGAGAGAGAGAGACAGAGAGAGAGAGAGAGAGAGAGACTGGGAGACTCAGAGAGACACAGAGAGAACCAGAGAAAGAGGGAGAATATCAGAACTTAAAGCATAGTTATAAGCAACCGGAAACATGGTTGTCATGTCTCTTCATTTGTATATTCTTTCTGATCACAAATAACACAACCTTGGTTTTATGTATATTCAACTTTTTTCATACTTTCTATCTCCAACTGCCACATTTTGAAGGTGAAATTTACATTGCCCCCCAATTCCCATTCCAGCTCAGAATCCCATCTGACTATAATTTTGTTCTCTAAAAGGTTCGAATTGATAAGGACCCAAACTCTCAGAGTTTCTGCCAAATTGACAGCTGCTTCTTTGCACAACTGTCTGCCTCATAGTGAGGGTAAATAGGGTACTGAATAATGATAACTGAATGCCTGTTCTATAGTTACCTCCCATGAATATAGGATAGGAAATCAAAGGAAAAGGGCAGCTGAAAACTCAGAGACAATGAATCAATGACTTCAATAAGCAAGTGCAAGGAGATTTACAATCTGGAAAAGACAGGATGGAAAATAAGAAAGAAAATAACTAGTTCAGAAGGATAAAGATTCAAATAGGTGTCAGGAAGGAATATTTAAGAGATTTCCTACACTTCTTGTAATTATACAGATGGGGGTCTAAGGATAAGAGCTCACTCACATTTATAAAGTGGTTTAAGGTTTACAAAGTACTCTCCACACAGCAACCCTTCAAAATAGGTAGTACAAGTATCATTACCCCCATTTTATGCATGAGGAAACTGAGGCTCAGTGAGATTAGGTGATTTTCCCATTACCACACAAGTATCAAATGTCAGAGGCAGAACCAGAACTAGTTCTTCTGACTCGAAGAGTGTTGCTTTATCCAAAATGTCTATCTATAGAGTTTGTGGCCAAAGAAGCATTTTTCAATCATTTTCACATGAGTGGATGTCCTGGGCAATAAAATCTTCCCTCTTGACTCTCCAGTCCCCTCAAATAAATCTACTGGAATGGTTTTCCAGGTTGTGATTGTTTAAAGGGAGTGTTTCATCTCTGGAAAGCTATACAAGGTCTTGCACAGGAGTTGTGTTATTTCCCCTGATACTTATAAATGCATCCAGGAGCTTAAATATGCAATAATCAAAATGAGTAAATAAACAGAGCAGATCAGGTTAGTACAAGAGAAGAAGCAAAAATATTTTGCATATAAAAGAGAGCCAGTCTTTTGATCTTTGCTAATATAAGAACAAAGACATTGCTCTTAGGTCTGAAACAGTATGTTTGCTTCCCCATTGTGTACCTTCAAATGAGAATAACTAAGAAACTGAAAAAAGAGGAAAAATGTAGAAAACAATTGCTTTTTGTTTCTGTATACTCTTCTCTCTGATATGTAATAGTACTTTTGCTGTGCAGAGCTTTAGTTATGATTTTTTCCCTTACTCATTCCTAGAACTTGAAGTCTTTGAACTATCTTATTTTTCTGTTGCTACTATAACATTTCCTATTTTTGCAATCTCAAAAAGGTAGTCCTTTGAAGCTGCAATAAATAGAAATGCATACAGCTGTAATTAATATTACTTAACTTAGCAACTTTGATACTAAAGCAAAGTTCTTTTCTTTAGCTAAAGACAACAAAGTTAATGATTTTAGCTAAAATTTGCGTACAATCTAAGTTGCCTATGCACTGAAGTAAAGGGTGACCTTTCAAACCTGAAGGGCAGAAGGTTGTATTAAGGATCTAGTAAATAATAAAGAACTGAGTGGGAAGACAAAGATTTCAGAGATATTATGTCAGGAAGCACTTCAGACCTTTTGTAAGATATGTATGGTACTAGAAGACCAGAAAACATCACCTGGAAAATGGTTGGAAAGTTAAGCACCAGTCAAAAAAGGAGAGAAGTAGGTTGAATAAACATAAATAAGAGGATGCCTCTCTTCTTGATAGAAAAAAAAATCACTTATTCTCTTCATGCATTTTGGTTGGAGAGATGCTTTTTGTTTGTTTAAAAATATGTGAATTGAATGACACTTTGTATATGTGGATAGACATCTTTATATATGAGACTATAAAAAATACCATTGTGGCTAGAGAGGGTTAAGTTCAATATTTCAATTCAACAATTATTCAATAAACCACCTACTATGTGCAAGAAATTGGGGATAATTTTAATAACATGGTTCCTGTCAGTGTTAGAGCTTACAGTTTCTAAAAAATGAGGGAGTGTGTGTGTAAATAAGCATGATTGAATTTAGAATAAGAAAAGATGTCTGAGAGGTTGATTTGACATGTTAGAGAGAGAAGAAAATAAGGTCTTTTTCTGTTTAGGGCAACAAAAAAGCTGTCTGAAAGAGAAGGCATCTGGTTTGAAACTTGAAGTAAGGGAAATATTTCAGCAGTCAAAGATGTTAACAGAAATTATGTCAAATGCCATAGGCAAGAAATAGCAGAGTGAAATCAGAAAATGGTTAGTAGGACAGACTACTGTAGATCACTTAAAGGGGAGCATTGTAAAACAAAGATGGAAAAAAATGAAATAAATATTGAGTGCCAGAGAAAAGATTTTATATTTTATTTTGTAGGTAATGGGAAGACATATAATACTTTTGAAAAGACTTCACTAGAAAGAAAGAAAGCAGCTGGGTGGCACAGCGAATGCCCAGCCTAGAGTTGGGAAGACTACTTTTCCTGAGTTCAAATCTGTCCTCAGACACTTACTAGCTTTGTCACACTGGGCAAGTCATTTAACCCTGCTTGCTTCAGTTTCTTCATTTATAACATGAGCTGGAGTAGTAAATGACAAACTACTTCAGCATCTTTGCCAAGAAAACCTGAAATGAGGTCACAAAAAGTTGGACACAACTAAAAAAAAAAAGACTGAACAAAAAGATTACCATTGTAGCAATGTGAATGTTGGATTGGAGAAGGGAGATGCTACATTCAAGCGACATGTTTGGAGGATCTTATAATAATTTAGGTAAGTAATAGCAAAGGTCTCGTCAAATGTGGTAGCAGAGAAAATGTAAAGGAGATAGGCATGATCAATGATATAGTGCAGAATACATTGGATTTAAAACTTTTTTTTTGATATGAGGAATGAGAGAGGGATAAGATTGAAGGATGATGCTGAAATTGTAATCCTGGGTTATTGAGAGGGTAAGTATATTTAAAAAATTACGAGAAGGTGAAGGTTTGGGTAGTAAGAAATTAGGATTTCAATTTTGAACATGAGATTATAGTCTCAGTAGAACATTCAGGTAAAGATGTACCTTATATGGTTGCAAATTCAAGACTCAAACTCACATGAGAGGTGAGGATTGGATTAAGGATACACAGGATAAGGGTAAGGATTAAGGATAAGGAAGGGAAGGATCAGGAGCTATATATTTGTAGATGATAACTAAACCCATTGTCTGAGTAGAGATAATAAAGCGAAAGAGTGAAAAGAAATTATATGCACCCAAATATAGGAAGAAAGGAAGCAGAATTACAAATAGGCACCTAAGTAGCATAGTAGATAGACTGTAGAACTTAGAGTCAGGAAGGAGTGAATTCAAATAATGCCTCAGACATTTATTAACTCTGTGAACTTGGGTGGGTCAATTAACAACTCTCAGGCTCTGTTTCCACATCTGTAAAATGGTAATAATAATAGCACCTGCATTACAAAGTTGGTTTGAGGGATCAAATGAAACAGCATATATGAGGTGCTTTGCAAAACTTAAAGTGTTACACAAAAATGTTTTTATTACTACTATAACTACTTCTACTACTGCTACTGCTACTGCTACTACTAGTGCTGTGCTGCTGGTGTTCCTACTTCACATGCTACTACTACAACAGAACCAATCAACTATGTCCTAGGAAAAAGGATAAAGGCACTTATATAGAGTAGTGCCAATTCTGTGAACAAAAACAATACATACAATTGCTTCATCTACAGGAGCATTATCTTTAAAGGAGGCAAGTTTGTCACTATTTTTCTTTTGTCTCTTTTTTATTAATTTATTTTGATTTATCAACAATCACTTTCGTATGCTTTTGAGTTTAAAATTTTTCTCCCCCTTCCTCCCCACCACCCTCCCCAAATGGCGAACAATCTGATATAGGCTATACATACACACTCCTATTAAACATTTTTCACAGTAGTGATATTGTAAGTAAGAATTATAACCAATAGGAGGAACCACCAGAAAGAGGAAATAAAACTCAACAGAAGAAAAAAAAATAGCAAATAGTATGCTTCGATCTGCCTTCAACCTCCATAGTTCTTTCTAAGGATATGGATAGCATTTTCCATCACAAGGCCTTTGAAAATGTCTTAGATCCTTGTATTGCTGGGAAGGGTTAAGTCTATCGATATTAGTCATCGCACAATGTGGCTGCTACTGTGTACAACATTCACCTGGTTCTACTCACTTCACTCAGCATCAGACCATACAAGTCTTTCCAGGTTTTTCTGAAGTCAGCCTGTTCAATACATATATATACCACAACTTGTTCAGCTATTCCCCAATTGATGGGTATCGTCTCAATTTCCAATTCTTTGCCACCATAAAAAGAGCTGCTATGAATATTTTTGTACATGTGGGTCCTTTTCCCATTTGTATGATCTCTTTGGGATATAGCCCTAGAAATGCTTTTGCTGGGTCAAAGGGTATGCACATTTTGATAGCCCTTTGGGCATAGTTCCAAATTGCTCTCCAAAATGGTTGGATCATTTCATGACTCCACCAACAATGCATTAGTGTTCCAATTTTCCCAAATCTTCTCCAGCATTTATCATTTTCTTGTTTTGTCATCTTGGCCAATCTGATAGGTGTGATGTGACACCTCAGAGTTGTTTTGATTTGCATTTCTCTAAGCAATAGTGATTTAGAGCATTTTTTCATACGATTATAGATGCCTTTAATTTCTTCATCTGAGAACTGCCTGTTCATATCCTTTGACTATTTATCAATTGGAGAATGACTTGTATTCTTATGAATTTAATGTAATTCTCTATATATTTTAGAAATGAGGCCCTTATCAGAAAGACTGGTTGTAAAAATTCTTTCCCAATTTTCTACCTTCCTTCTAATCTTAGTTGCATTGGCTTTGTTTGTGCAAAAACTTTTCAATTTAATGTAATCAAAGCTATCCATTTTGCTTTTCGTAATGTTCTCTATCTCCTGTTTGGTCATGAATTCTTATGTTCTCCATAGATCTGATAGGTAAACTATTCCTTGCTCTCCCAGTTTGCTTATAGTATCAGCCTTTCTATCTAAATCATGAACCCATTTTGACTTTATCGTGGTATGTGGTGTGAGATTTTGATCAATGCCTAGTTTCTGCCATACTCATTTCCAGTTTTCCCAGCAGTTTCTTTTCAAAGAGTGGGTTCTTATGCCAGAAGCTGGGGTCTTTGGGTTTATCAAATAATAGATGACTATAGTTATTGACTACTGTGTCTTGCATACTTAACCTATTCCACTGATCCACCACTCTATTTCTGAGCCAGTACCAAGCAGTTTTGATGATTGCTGCTTTATAATACAATTTAAGATCTGGAATGGCTTGGCCACCTTCCCCTGCATTTCTTTTCATTAGTTCCCTTGATATTCTGGAACTTTTGTTCTTCCAAATGAATCTTGTTATTTTTTTCTAACTCTATAAAATAATGTTTTGGTAGTTTGATTGGCATGGCACCAAATAAGTAAATTAGCTTAGGCAGAATTGTCATTTTTATTATATTAGCTCGTCTACTCATGAGTAACTGATGTTTTTCCAATTACTTAGATCTGACTTTATTTGTGTGAAAAGTGTTTTGTAATTGTGTTCATAGAGTTCCTGGGTTTGTTTTGGTAGGTAGACTCCTAAATATTTTATAATGTCTACAGTAAGTTTAAATGGAATTTCTCTATCTCTTGCTGTTGAGTTTTGTTGGTAATATATAGAAATGCTAATGATTTATGTGAGTTGCAGGCTATAAAATAAACCCACATAAATCATTTTTCAATTTGGGATCTCTTTCAGGCAGGGAGCAGTAGATTCTTTCTATAGTTATTTTACCTTCAGATTCTAGGAGTTCAGGGCAGTTTTCCTTTATGATTTCCTGAAGGATATTGTCCAGGCTTTTTTTTTCATCATGACTTTCAGGTAGGCTTATAATTTTTAAATTGTCTCTCCTGGATCGATTTTCCAGGTCAGCTATTTACCCATGAGGTATTTTACATTTTCATCTATTTTTTCATTTTTTTGTTTCTGTTTGACTGATTCTTGCTCTCTCATAGAGTCATTAGTTTCCATTTGTTCAATTCTAATTTTTAACATATTGTTTTTTTCTGTTAGATTTTGTTCTGTCTTCTCCAATTGGTCAATTGTATTTTTAAGGGATTTATTTTCTTCAGTGTACTTTTTTTTCAATTGGCCAATTGTACTTTTAAAGGACTCTACTTCTCTCATTTGACTTTCAAAATCCTTCTTGAGTTCTTCTAAGAAGGCCTTTTGGGCTTCAGACCAGTTCATATTCCCTTTTGATGTTGCAGATGTGGTTGTGATGACAGTGTTGTCCTCTTCAGAATTTCTGTCTTGATCTTCACTCTTCTCATAATATGAATCTATCATACATTTCTTTTTACTCATGGTATTTCTTTATTCCCTGGCCTTTAAAGAGATTAAGCTCTCCTGCTGGGAAGCAGAGGGCACTGACCCAAGCTTCTTGTGTTGGGAGCCTAGGTCTTGGTCACTGGCTTTGTGGGCTGGGGCCTCTGATGTTGACAATTGGAGGCTGTAGGTTTCTGGCAGGTTACCTGGTGTTGGGCTGGAATCAGCAAGGCTGGAACTCTAGGGCAACTCTAGGTTACCTACTTTTTCTTCCTTTTAGCTTTCTTCAGCTCCTTTCAAATGGATGTTGCAAGGTGTTTATCCACCTGGGGCCCTTTGCTGTGCTGTTTCCCTTATTTTTGCTGAGGCACTGGGAGACCAGATTGCTGTAAAATTCCGAGGCACCTGGTGGTTTTCTGAGCTGGTTTCCACTGGTTCCCCCACCCTCCCTGAGGCACTTTGGTGGTCCAGGTGTTGGTGTTTGCTTGCTCCACTACCTGGGTTTCAGGATCTCCTCCTGGTGTGCTAAAGTGGGGCTTTTCACGAGCTTGCTGGGATGCCTTTCGTTCTATACTGTTCCCCTTCCCCTAGGGCAATAGGGGCCTTTCCCATTAATTCCTCAAGCTACCTGGACTACTGGACTACTGCTTCCCATCTTTCTTCTGGTTCAACTGTACCAAGGTTTTTCCTGAGGTGATATTTTCTGGACTTTCAGAGGTTGATGGGGAGGGTGAGAGTGACTACTTTTTTACTCGACTGTCTTGGCTCCCAGAAGCCTACTTCTGTCTCTTGAGATGCTCTGGGGAGGATTACTGAAAGAGTGAAGATATTTCTTTGTGTATCCATGACAGTGAACTACTTGTGGCCTTTTGAGTCTAACAGATAATAGAACTCACTATTTATGATATTTTTCAATTATGAATACATTTTTCACTTTTTTGTTTGTTATAATGTGCATTATTTAGTTCTCAGTTCAAATAAAGGATAGTCTTTTTAAAAATGTTTTTGTTCTCTAATAAAAATCAGGATTTTAAAAAATGATTTCCCAAGTAAGAAATTTGCAATCCGCATATTTTCCCTCCAAATATCAGGTCATGAAATGGTGAACCTAAAGTGAGACATAAGAAAGTTCTAATGTGAGAATGTATGTATGTCTTCAATTTAAGAAAAAGATACATTCACTTATGGCTTTTCAAATTGACAAATGAGTCCCAGCTATATGATATCTAATACTCATATTAATATGTGGGTATAGGTGACCAGAGACTGATAGGAATGTTTTTATAAGTAAATTGCATATTTTATCATATTTTGGTGATGTAATAAAATATTGTCTATTGTGTCTTCATGAAGCCATTTTGAGAGCTTTTGCCCTTTAATCTCAACAAAGTAAAATTTCCCTCATTTTTTAAACTCTAATTTTCTAAATATGAGGATGGTTTGTATAGAATACTTACTCTACTTATCAGGTTTTGAGGAAGTGGAATGAACAGCAATTTGCCTGTCTCTTATTTTTGGATTTGATAATGGGGTAAGGCAGGAAATCTCTTAGTACATAGAATTCACCTTTTCTCATTTGTATATGTCAGTCTATGGCTCCTTCTCTGCCATTTGTAAATTAAAGTTCCTTTTTTTTATTAAACAATGGACTAAACTATTTTCCTTTCTTGTCTTTCTATAATCTGGGCTGAATATCTCAAATTAAAAGGAATCAGTGGCCTCAGCACCACTAAAAATGAAAATGTCTTTGGATTAATTTCTATGGCAATAGGATAAAGTAATGCATTCATAAAAAAAGTTGAACAACAACAAGAAATTCAGAATTTCAGTCCATTTGTTTCTCCCTGAAATGGATCATTCTATCCCTTCAGTGCCTTTAAAGTTCACTTGCATCAAACTCAAGTATCTCAAGGTTTGTGCTAGCAACTAAAAAAAATGTACTTCCTAGGACTTCCTCAAAACTAGAATGCTGGAAAGAGAAATAACTCTTTGCCAATAAAAGCATAGATATGACAAATGGGAGTAATGCTTGAAACTTCATAGACATTATGGTCATTCCATGAAGGAGCATTCACTGAATAACTAGCTTGAGTCAACTGGGGCTTATTTCCTGAGCATAAACACTGGATGTGGAAAAGATTTCCTCTCTCCTATTACCATTGATAACAGATTACCTTATGTCTCTCTGTCATGTAGTCACCACCTTCAAGGAATGTACTATTGCCTTGTGACAACTTTACTCAGGACTCACCTCCCTGCTCCAACTCCAAAAGGGCTGAGAGGTGAATTGTCCCCTACCTTGCTCAACCACTCACAGCGTCACACCCTACTTAACTGTTTTCCCAGCAAAGGTTTAATAATAATGCTAACACTTACTACTACTAATAATAAATAACATCTAATTGTAGTTTTCATGCTTACACTTCTCCTGGAGTCAGGAAATAGAGTAGTAGGGATACCACTTTGAAGTAAAAATGAGGGCAGGAAAATGGGTGGCCCAGTGGATAAAGTATGGGGGTTGGAGTCAGGAAAACTCATCTTCTTGAGTTCAGCTCTCACCACAGATACAGATACCTGTGTGACCCTAAGCAAGTTATTTAACCTTGTTTGCCTCAGTTTCCTTATCTGTAAAATAAGCTGGAGAAGAAAATGGGAAACCATTCCAATATCCCTGCCAAGAAAGGTCCAAATGGGGTCACAGAAAGTTGGACACAACTGAAACAAGCGAACAACAACTCCAAAATATTTGGTAGGTCCTACCTAACTATTCATTACATATAAATACTGTTTATTTTATTAATTCAGTAGTGCCTAATTAGATAGATACATAGATAGATAGACAGACAGACAGATAGACATATCCTGAAGTTACAAAGACAAGAATGGCATAGCTCCTACCTCCAAGAAGCTAATATTTTAGCAGGAGATATTGAATATACTGGTAAAAATAATGTGAGGAAGCTGCAAATCATATATCCAATGGCCAAATGGAGATTAATGTATTTCTCACGATTTATTCGGTTAGTTTGCACAGCATGACATTAAGGCTACTTAATATTACTTGAAGTTTCCTCATATGGCTAGTTTCTAGAAGATCTCCATTTCCTTGCTAGAAGATGAATTTCAGGACACAATCTGAAAAAAGCTGGAGCAGTATCAGGTTATATAAGGTAAGAACAAAAAGAAAAAGATTATTGTCATGACATATCATCTTCCTGAGTCCAAGGCTCTTTTCAGATGCTTGCCCTCTTTTATTCCCATTCTCCTCCCAACTTTGAAAGTCCTTTTAAAATTTTACCTAAATTTTTTTCCTGGAACAATCATAATGGCTGATTCTTTTGATATTAAAACTCTGACACATGCATAACGTGTTTTTGCTCCTTATTTCCATTTTATTTTGCAAATATTTATGTAGGACTTTTAGTTAAGAGGTCAATCATCTGATCTCAGCTCTGTGCTTAACTAACTGAAAGTCTTCAGTGAGTCATCTAACTTCAAATTCCTCTTCTGTAAAATAATAATAATTATAACAATAACAATAATGAAAAAGAACCTCATAGGATTCTTATGACATCCAGTAAGATAAAATAAATAATGTTCTGTATAAAACTTCTGTATAGAAGTGGCATATAAATGGATTGTTACAACTATTTTAGAACCATTGGTATACTATCTAATAATAGTTAACATTTACATAGTATTTACCAGGCTCTGTGCTAAATGTTTCACAATTATCACGCTATTTGATCCTCACAGCAACTCTGAGAGGTAGGGCTATTGTTATCCACATTTTGCAAATGAGGAAAATGAGGCAAATAGAAGTTTAGTGACTTGCCCAGGGTCACATAGCTAGTAAGCATCTGAGGCCAGATTTGATCTCAGGTCTTCCTAACTCCAGGGCTCTATCCACTGTGCTTCCTAGCTGGAATAGTGGAAAAAAAGTTGGCCTTGAAACTAAGAAGGCCTGGAAATAAGTCCTTCCTCTATCACATACTGGCTATGTGACCAGGACCAGGTCAATTAACCTCTCAGTGCCACAGAATCTCTAAGATTGCAGAACAGTCACCAGACTTCATTAGAAAAGAAGTATCTTCATTCCCTCATTGTTTCCTACACCAATAAGATCACAAGTACGTAAAAATCATACATTATTATTATTTTAATATATTTCAGGACTCTCATAGCTATAAAATGAAGTTATTCTATACATTATTATGATCTTAATGGAACAAAAATTGTTACTATTTTTTCTAATGGCTTTCAGTGAAGGATTTATAAGAATAATGATAATTAATATGCTTTTGTATGCTCCTTGTGGGCAGACTGTTTTTTTTTTATTTTACATCATGGTGTCATTGCAACATAGTAGGAGCTGAATAAATCCTTATTGATTTGATTGAACTGAAGAGATAAAACTTCTTAGAATGAAACAATCCCATAGTAGAATGGTTTTCTGTCCCCATCCTCACTTCAATAACTGGAACTAGTTCTTCCAAACTTCATGTGAAAAAGAGCAAGATACTATAGTGAAACTATAGTTCAAAAAATTGAAACTTTGACAGATTTACTAAACTATTATGCCTAATTGAGATAATTATTCTTTATACTTTATACACCAGAATTGTTCAACTGATTCTGTAGCCATGTATTCAGTAACCATCTGTAAAGGAATAAAAAAAGAGGCATAGCTGCATTATCCAAGTGAAATATGAAGTTTCTTTTAAAATATTCTCATGGGACTTAACAAATAATAATTACTATTTTTTATAGAATTAGGAAAAAATAAATAGAAGTGCACAAAAATTTAAAATTTGAGTCTAGCAAATGATGTCATAAAGTATAAATGGTAGGATTGTCTACATGTGGTAATATGTATGTGGCATAATTATAACAATTATGTAGAGAGACAAAAGATGATTCACAAAGCCTGGAATAATTTCTTTTACCTAACAAAAACTTTAAACAAAAGATACTGTTATCTTAAGCAGATTTTCATATTCACAATCTTAAAAATATGATTTTAAGATGAATTAATTACTTATAATTTCCTAGAAACTTAGAATTATAACATTTTAAATATTGGAGGATGTTCAAGGGTGATTTAGTCCATTCAACATTTCTGACAACCTCTGTTTGAATGCCTCTTGTGACTGGGAATTCATTGTCTCTCTGGGAAGCCTATTCCATTTTTAGACAGTTCTGATTATTATTTAGTCCCTTCAAAATCAAAAAACTCGACATAAATCCATGCCTAGAAGCCACCTCTTTGAATATTTGACTTCCTTAAAGTTCAATTCAGATGCCACTTTTCATACAAGAATTTTCCTGAGTCTTTCTAAGGTTTGTCCCTGCTTCCCTGGAAAATACTCTATATTTACTCAGTTCTGTACTCAGTATTTGTATTGATTCTAATGTGTAAATTCTGTTTGCTTTACTGTTCTCCACCCATCATTCAAGCTACTTGAGGGCAGGAATGCCTTTTTTTCTTTTTATTTTTAGTGCCTAAGCACAGTTTTTGGCACAAAATGTACAGTCAATAACTTCCTATTAAATGGATGAAGAAGCCATGGTTTATTGTATAGAGAATTTTTGTCACAACTAGGAAGACCTGCTTCTCATCTTTATTTGAAGGATAAAATAGCTTAAAAAGAATTTCAAAATAAAAGGTTTATGATGATTTCAAATAATATCAATTATATATATATATAAAACAACACATTATTATTATTATAGTCATTATTATTTTGGTGTAGTGTAGTGTGCTGTTGTCAAACTGAAATAGAAATGGGGACCACTAAATAATAATAATAATACATGAGGATTCCTGTGGGTCACATGGTGAATGGTGAATTAGGAAGTCGTATGTTAACATTGCTTATGCTTTATTACATTTTTACATATTCTGTAAAATGCCTCCCAATTACATGTTAATCTGGTTCCATTGCACTTGGCAATATAGTGGTTCATCTAGTGTATTGGATAGAGAGATGACCTTGAAGCCATTAAGAACTGCTTTCATGTCCCACCTCTAACACACACACACACATATACATATATGTATATATATACATATATATGTATATATACACACATATATGTATATATATACATATATATGTATATATATGTGTATATATATATAAAATACACACTCTAAGTCAGACACTGTACTAAACACTTTACCAATATCATTTAATTTTGTCCTCACAACAGCCCTGAAATGTAGGTGCCATTTTTATTTCCATTTTACAGATGAGGAAACTGAGGCAAATGGGGATTAAGTGATTTGCTCAGGGTTATATAACAAGTGTCTTGAAGCTAGATTTTAATTCATATCTTCCTAACTTTAGACCCAGTGCCCTATCCACCATACCATCTAGCTGCCAGAATGAATGAATGAGTTATTGAATGAATGAATGAACTATAACTTTCACCCATTGATCTTAATTATGACTTCTGAAGCACTTCAAACATTTTAATTCAGCTATTATACCACAAAATTAACCTTCGTAATTTTCTCTACTATTTAATGTTTAGACAAATTTGAAACAAATACTGAAAGCTTCCAAATTTATCTTCTGACTTCTTTTTGTAAATGTCCCAGTAATTCAATGTGGAGGAAAAAAAAAACACGCAGAAAGTTAATACCTGTTTTCTAAAAAAAAAAATGTAGATTCAGTAATATAATGAAGAATGACTATACTATGGTCTTAAACTGAATCTTGGGTCCAACAGTTGTATCCATGAAACTCTACAACAGAATAGTTAACTCTCTGTATTCAATTCATTTGAGTATAGAAGTCATGCACTTAGAAGTGCCACACATAAGAACAAGACAATTCCACTCCCAAATCCTAAACCATGAAATGATGCATCCTTTTTTTCTTTTTTTTTTAATTGGAATAAACTGTTAACTTGCAGAAACTCTTTTGTGATTTTGGATCAGCATCCTATTTTCCATTGTCACACTAATGTTTCTGAAATGATGATTGTGACACATTCATTCTCAAAAGCTTTTCAAGGGGTTGAAAAATTGATTTCCTGTATTCTTTTCTTCTGGGAATTATAGGATATGATCAGCACACTGTCCTTGACCCTGCCATTTCATTTTGTAGTGCAACCTATGGACTTTTCGCATCCAGTCCTGGACTTAGTTCTTGGGATAAGGAGGAGATGTTAGAACTGGAAGACCACTGAAATCCTAATGAAGTAGGAAAAAATAGGGAGAACTCTTGTAGGCTAATCTTATAAAGATAAAATAGATTAAGAGTCAATGTAAATGAATATAAAAATTATTAAGGGTATTGTGATTAGATCTGCCAATCCAATGATAGATATCCAAAGATGATATACTAGTAAATGAAATATAAAATTGCTGAATATTAGTAAATAAACTATTGGATCAATGTTACTCTATTATATTTTTGTATGGAAAGCACTTGAAAGTTTAGTTGGGATTGTTCCAGCAGTCTATTTCTTTGATGTACAAATAATAAGATTATGGTTAATAATGGGAAAGATCTTCTTTTCAAAATGCCATTTTTTTCTCAAAGAATATAAAAATGAAAACTTGATTATAATTCCACTGAATGTGCAAAGAGCCACATCAGGGGAAGTGATTGAGAGAAAGACCTTATCAATCATTAAAAATACGTATTTTATGTATATTATCTCATTTGATTTTCACAACAATCCTTTGAGGTATACAATGCAAATGTTATGTTGCACATTTTTCAAATAAGGAAACTTAGGCTCAGAACAGTTATGTGATTTATTGAAAGTCACTCAGAACACCATTAGGATCTACAATTTTAAGGCTTTTAAGCTATTAAATCACTTTCCAAGTCTTTCTCCCAAAGTTCTCATTTTTTCCCCCAATTTATTTCTCTACTAATAGCTTTTTTATCTTTTTTGTTTGTTTGCATACTTACTCATTCATCCAGCTTTGCTTTCTGGATTGTGATCCCACATTTTATCTGAATGAACTAATGCTTATAACTTCGGGTGCTGAGTCCATGTTCCTGGCCTCTGTATCACACCTCATGCTGCTGGTCTGGGCTTAGAGTTGAGTCTGAAGTGAGCTCTGGGAATTCCTGTGCTGCTGGCCAAGCTCAAAGATATTTTGGCACTGAATATATAGTATATAAATATATGAAATATAAACATAAAATATAGATGTATGTGTTTGCATAAACACACACACAAGGCAGTCAGCTAAGTAGTGCAGTAGATAGAACACTAGGCCTAGTGTCAGGAAAACTTGAGTTCAAATCCAACCTCAGACACTTATTACCTGTGTGATCCTGGGCAAATCACTTAACCTTGTTTATTTCAGTTTCCTCATCTGTAAAATGAGTTGGAGAAGGAAATAGCCAACCACTCCAACATTTTTGTCAAAAAAACCCAAAATGGTGTCACAAAGAGTCAGATATTATTGAAAGAACTGAACTATATACCAATAGAGGACTCTGGATGCCCACCTGTCATGCTTTGTTCTTGCCTCAGGACCATTCTTCTTTTTCTGTCATAGAATTTTTTGATGACATCTTTTACTTTTAATCTTCCTCACAACTGCTTATTAGTTATATGTTTCATTCTACTCATACTCAATACATGCCTCTCTGTTGCCCTTTGTATAATACTGATCTATTTCTCAGAGCATAAATTCAGTGTTTTTTTTTTTTATATTTTGCCTGATATATTTTTTTCAGAGGTTCATTAAACTGGTTTGTCTTTGGCAAAATTCCAAAGAATTCTGAATTATCTTAGCATAAGGATAAGATACCCTATAATAAAAGAAACTTTAAGGAGGTCTTATGCTCTATTTAATCGAATGTTTCTCTTATCAACAAAAGATAAACATATGACCTCATGTTCTCTACTTCTTTTAGATAGTTTGTAGCAATGTGATCCAATGTTGAATTCTTCTTGCAAAAGTTTGATTATTTTATGTTAATATACTCATTGAAAGTGCCCTCAGTTTCTAAATAAGTGACAATCAAACATTTCTAAAAGGTGGAAGACTAGGCATGTAGGTAGGTAGTTGTACTCAGTTTTTTTTAGTATTAATAACTTCTGTGATATTTCTATGATTTTGATAACTTCTCTTCCTTTATGTACTGTACCTATCAGTCTTTCAATGTACTCTCTACAATGTGATCTCCAACATAGATCTCCTTTTTATACATTTTGTCCAGTGAGGTATTTTTTTCTGTCTTTGTTCTCTGTATTACATTTTCTATGTCCTCTATAAGCACCTAAAAAACTGTAACATTACCATCAAGTATGGTGTGTCTATTACATTCTATGACAAAAAGTGTCTGTTTTTTTCATTTTGCATTTTTAAGGCTTTTCTCCTTGTTCTTATCATTTAGTTTATTTATCATTTTGTGTAGTTGGGCATTTTATCAAGCTTTCTTCAACCTACCTTTGTAATTCACAGTTTTTGTCAACTTTATTACTTTATAAAAATAGTAATGACAGGAGACATTTATAAGGCACTTTAAGGTTTGCAAATTGCTTTACATATCTTATTCCTATTCAACAGATGTGAAAACTGAAGCAGATAGAGGTTAAATGACTTTCCAAGAGTTACACTGTTAACAAATATAGGAAATAGGATTTGTACTCCTGTTTCACTGATCCTATTCTAACACTCTACTAACTTTAATATCTAGCTGCCTCTACTATATTTCTGATTATCATCTATCATTTTTCTTCTTAATATTTTACAAATGAGTTTATATTCTACTCAGTGTTCCTTTTGTCACCTGTCATTCTCTGTTTAGCAAATAAGTCAAATATCTGCTGACTCAGGTGTTGGGGCTCTTTTGATATACCTGACGTGGCAGGAAAATTACACTGGTTGAACTTATGGATAAACTTTCTATAATGAATGTTGATCTCATTTCTATTGTGAATTTAACATTTTAATTTTAAATAATTTATATAAATAGTTACTTTTAAATCATTGTAATTGTATACTATATATTTTTGCATATTTATTTATAATTTATTATAAATTTTGATCTTGCTCTAATAAGTAGATTATCTGATATGTCAATAGCAAATTTTCTTGTCAGTTAAAATGTAGTCAGTGTTATATTTTGTGACTTTGTTTTGTGCTTGCTTTTTCTAGTGCCTACCATCTTTAAAAGGAAAATTTTCATGATATAAAGGTATGAGCCTTCTATATAATTTAGTAATCCTTGTCTCCTCTCAATTTTTTCCTGGACCATACTTTCCCATTTTTTGTTTCAATCCTCACTTTTTTTTTTTTACTTTTGCATTGAAGTCACCAAATATCAAAGTTTATGCTGTTTTGATTTAGAGGACTGTAACAAGATGTGTATAATTTTTCTCCCATTGTCTCCATTGGACTATCATTTAATGTGTGGAGTACCAACAGACAAATTGAAGTTTATTAATAGCTTTAAGAGTTTTATTATGCTCTGCCCCTTTCTGATTATTCTGCTACAATCAGTGTAGAAATTAAAGGGTATTATATAGGATAGAGGGTCATTAAAATTTTGTCTTTTTGTTTAAGGCTTTTCTGAGGCTAAAAACAATCATAATTATGTAATGAGCTTAATCGTGATCAACATTTCCACCTACTGGTTTAGGATGCTTTAAAAGCTTTCATAACCAAATAAGTTAAAATTATTTTCTGGATTTAATTCTCACTAACAAAGAGTAACTAATTGTTGGGGTGGATTACAGTAGGACCCTTGAGGGGAAATGACTACAAATTGAGTTTGTTATATAGGACACAAATCTTTGAGGAAGTCTTACTAAAATGCTTCAGCAGAGGTCAGGGCAAGTGAAAGAGGAAATGAACAAGAAAGAAATTCTAGACATATAAAAGCAAACAAGTCCACTGAAGAAAAGAAGAGAATGAATGGATTTTGTCTGAAAGTAAGAATATGGATGCACAGGGAACTCACCAAGAAACATACATTTCAAAAAGAAATTTTCAGTAGTTGAAGAAAGAGTAGGTAGGAGAAGGTGAATATAAGAGCATAGTGTGATCCTTTACAAATAGTGTCAGGAGTGCTTAAGCTCACAACGACTTGAAGCTGATGAGGGAAGCAATGGACAATAAAAGTGGTTTTGCTATTTTGTTATTTTTTTTGCTGTTCTTTTCTAATAGGGAGAGGAAAATGGAAGAGAAAACAGGGATATGGTATTTGCTTGGAGTATAGAGGACCATAATAACTAAAAACAGATCATGGAGCTTCTAATTTTGTTTTTCTACAAAGATGAATGATATTTACACTGGAAATGTTAAAACAAAAATGACTAATAGGAACTCAATATGCGGATTAAAAAGACAGTATAAGAGAACATCCACTGGCCCTTGATCTTCAACCATGTGGCCCAGATGAATTGTTTTCCTCACATCCTGAAAGATGTGTCACATGTGATTGCTAAGCTATTGTCAGTGACATTTGGGAGAGCTACTGCAAGATTGGAAAAGGGCAACTGCTGTCCTGATCTTAAAAAATGAGAAGAAAATGGAATCTGCAAATTTATAGCCCAGGGAATTTGACTTTGATTCTATACTATTTTGATATCCTTTGCTTCTATACTACTATGATAATAGCAAACATTTATATAGTTCTTTAAGATTTGTGAATTATTTTACACATATTTCATTTGAGCCTAACTACAACCTTTGAAAGTAGGTATTCTTATTATTCCTATTTTACAGATCAGGAAATGGAAGCAGAAAGAAGTTAATTTCCCTGGGACACTTACCTAGTAAGCATCTGAGGCAGGATTCGAACTCATGTTTAAGGAGTTAGCAATGCTTTATGAGTTTCATGACAATTAATATAAATAATATCATAGTACAGTATAGGAAGAGAATTGGTGATTACAAGCCAGCATGATTTCATGAAAAACAGATAAACCTCATTTCCTTTTCTGACAGGATTGTTTAACTAGTCAATTTGAGGGAAGTTGTGGATATTGTTTGTCTAGATTCAACCAAAAACTTTAACAAAAAATACTTCGTCAAATGCTCAAATGAGAGTACTTTTCTTGTGGAGAAATTGAAAATATATAGATTAGACAATAATATTATCAAATGGTTTCAGAACTGACTGGGTGGCCAGATTCAAAGAGTAGTTGCTCATGGATTATTGTCAATGTGACAGGAGTTTTCCAATAGAGTACTTCAGGGATTTACATTTGTGCCTGTGTTATTTGAAATTTCTGTCATTGATTTGGATGAAGAAATGTCCATCAGATTAGTAGAGGATGTAAAACCACTGGCTTGGGATAAGGATGGGGTCCATGATATTTATCCACTCAAGTTCCACTGTTCTTTCCTTGGTCACAAGCCTAGAGATTGGAATTATGTTCTTGGACTAGAAATATCTCCCATTTATATTTTCTCCTTAGATGCCCCAATCATTACTCACTTGGGAGGTATTCATAGATGTTTGTTTGAGAGGGGAAGACTTGGGCTTTAATTGTTCTTCCTCCTCCAATATCTTGATTAGTTTCTCTTACCTTCCAGTATTGCTAAAGACAGGGTCTCAGTAATTTCTCATTATTTTTTGGTAACTTGAGTGTCCAATTGTGGTGAAATTGTGGTACTTTATCTACATATTGTGATACTTGGGGTTTAAACTCTGGGGACTACTGAGCAAACTTATTTGTTTAACTAAATGTTCCCTTTTATTTAGAGATGAAATTAGCTTCTTCAAGTGTCTTCAATTGAAAATTGGATGTTTTATTTCTCACCTAATTCTGCATTTTTTTCTCACATGCTTGTAAGTGGAAAAAAAAAGAAAGAAAATGCTATATAAAATATCCTTCTGCTTGAAGTATAAAACTAATAATGAGTATATCCAATTACAAGTGGATCATTTTCTATGTTCTTTAGGAAAAAATCACAAAACACATTCTCATTACTTCCCATCAATCCCTGCCCCCTACAAGTTAGGCAATTCATAGTGATTCTTTTTAAACCTAAAACTTTTATTAGTTTCCAAGACCAACAAGAGGTTTGGGAGCTACTTTTTAAAGAAGCTGTATCCCTTACATAGATCATGTCTTTCAAATATGACATCTTTCACTGTTTTCATTGTAATATGACACTATTGAGTTTATCATTCTTTATTTTTAATCATGTAAATGCCAATTGCTGCATAATCAATGTCCTTGTCACATGGTTGATAAGATTCAGTTATTAAGATAACTGAAAAAACTAAATCAGTCATACCATTGCCCAGTTATTGTGAACATCTTAACCATTCAATTGCATCATCTACAGAGGAATTTGATTGATTGTGTAGCAATCAGCCATTATTGGGGCTGACAGAACTGAATCAGCTGGGAAGAGAAGTATTCATTTGATTGTTTGTGTCTCAAATGCAACTGGTTCTGAGGCTATTCAGTAATTTCCAAGTAGTTTGGAGGGGATAAATAGAAGGTTAATTATATTTCAGTAATGTTATGCATAGGTAGTCATGTTTTTTTTTCCATTTTTTTAGATTTATCTGCTTTCAAGTTTTTTTTTTCCCCCATGGACATTCAGGTCTTCATTTAGTACCAGTTAGTTACCAGTTAGTAACCAGAGCTGATAATAAACCCACCTTTCTTTTCTTTTTCTTTTTAAACTTGCATGTTTACAAGGGGTAGCAACATGTTTTATCAGACAGAGGGCCAGTCTTAGAGTGGGGGTGGGGGTAGGATCTGGATTTGTCCTGCCTCTCTCACACACAAGCTTTTGATTCTGGGCTAGTGATTTAATTTGGCTACCTTAAGCAACTCTTTTAAATTACACATTGAAGATGAGTTACTATTGTTAGAGGGAATCTGTACATGAGAATTTACTCAAAGAATGAAGCTAAAGATTCCTGGTCAGGGCCAAAAGAGATGAAAATGAAACAAAAACCAAAGCAAGAGTATAAATATTTTAAAATTTATAATTAAATGCATATATACATATATATATACACATATATATTACTGTTAATTTCCTTTGTTTATTTTTTTAATTTTAAATGCATTCAGCCACTCTACAGCAGGATTCCATTAATTTTAAAAAATGAGAATTTTCTCTATAATATTGATATTATTATATATACTGATCTACAGTTCTACTAATTTTGCTAATCAATTTATAGAGGTCTTTCCTTGAAACTATCTATTTAATAATTCCTTATGGCACTATTATATTCCATTACAGCCACATACCATAATTTGTTTAGTCATTCCTTAACTGTAAGACAAGTCTTTAGTTCCCAATGTTTGGCTACTACTAAACATAAAGACTTCATCTTAAAGACAGAAAACACAGAAGATCTGAAGGACATGGATAGTAAGGGACATTTGGACCTAAGGACTCTGACTGCAAAGCCAGGGCTTTTTTTTCCCAGGGGTACTTCTGTTTGGACATAATATAAATAATTCTGAATCATTCTGCCATTTGTAAGAAAACCAACGTAAGAAAGCCAAAACTATTCATAAGATAGGAAAATATAAGAGCTTTCTTGATACAGGACATTTTCAAGTCAAGGGAAATTTAGAACAGGATGAGGGACTTGGCCAAATTTTAGGATGAACACTTTGCTCAGGCCAAGTCCACTATTTTAAGGCCTGCTCTAACTGCAGTCAGATATTTAAAACTATTTTGAGGTCTCATTGTGTCTCCAACAATGCTTTTCTATTTTGAGGTTTTAGGAAAATTGGAAATGATTCTATAGAGAGGCTGTATTTCAACCAGCAATGTGTAATGTACCATTAAAAAAAAACAGAATATACGTCTAATTTAATCATATTATAGTGTGAATCATACACTGTAAGAAATGTCTCTCTGAAATTTCAGAGGAAGCTGCATTGTTCTAAAGACACTCCACATATTCAATTCCACGCCACCCCAACTTGTACATAAAATGGTATCTACAAAGATGGTAGATTTAGAGCTGAAATTAACTTATGATCATGTAATCAACATGTTTCATTTTATAGATGAGGAAACTGAGAATAAATTACTTTGCCAAGGTTGTAAGGATAGTAAACTTAAGAACTGAAATTTCTCTTGAAATTTCAAATCCAGCATTCCTTCTACTACCTTGGACTCCTTCCTAATTGTATTCTTAGGAAGAGACCAATGGTAAAGGGAAACATTGATGAGAACATGAATGATGAAAAAGGAACAAAAAGCATTTATTTGATGAGGATAGGATATCATTGGAAGAGGAAACTGCTAGGTTAAGGAATTTACTCTACCAAAGTAAGTCAGCACCTATCTACAAGTTATAAGTTATAGTCTTAGAGGAATACCTAGAATACTGTGAGATTTGATAACCACAGAGTAAAGTATGTATCACAGGGAAAACTCCATCCAAGGACTTTATGGCTTCTAGGATAGCTTTCTATCTCCTGTGGCACGATGCCACTTATCTTTATTTGAATGCCAAGACATTTTTAAAACAATTTTCAATGCAATGTTCAATATGTTGATTGCATGTACTATCTAGTATAGAGTGGTAACATGGTATAATAAATAAAGATTTGGCCAAGAAGAGCTGGGTTCAAATTCTACCTCTGATATTTGCTTACTTTGTGACCCAAATAACTTACTGAATTTCTCAATGCTTTAGTTGACATTTATAAGACTCTAAGTTGAAAAAAAGGTATTGACATGAATAGAGAGATGGAGTTTCCTAACTCAGGGATTCCTTATACACACACAATTTGAGTCTCTATTCTTTTCTATATCTATCTATCTATCTATCTATCTATCTATCTATCTATCTATCTATCTATCTATCTACACATATACATATATATATGAATATATGTATATGTATATGTATGCACACATACATACACACTAACATGTGTGTGCTTCTTTCTAAAGAAATACTATGTTGGGAGGATTATTTTTATTCAGAGAAAACTTATGCTCATGTAAATATGGTGTATTGTACCTAGAACAGCACATATAGCTCATCAAATTATGCAAGCATAAAAATGTTGTCTTCCATGATACTTATGCCTTCATTGCCATTTTACTTTACAAAAGGAAAGAAAGAAGAGAGAAGGGATACCTGTATATTATTTAGTTGGCCAATCATTAGTCAAACAAAATATTGAACACTTATGGTGATCATTAAACTGTTTGGTTCCTGGGGATCATAAAGAAGTATAAATAAAGGAATCAGACATCAAGGAGAGCAAGAGTATTAAATTCTGTGAAATGATAGAAAATACTACCAGGTTTTGATAAATAGTTGTTTTTTTCTGAGTAATTAGTAATTTTATTAATAATACTAGAATTTTAATAAAAGAGGTCAGTGGCACTCTCAAATACCAAAGACCCTCATGGCTATGGGCTCAAGGCTTATATGGTCTTGGATAAGTAGGTGTTCTAGAGGGTGGCAATCAACTCTGGTTAACAAGTAATGAGAGAATGAATATTACAATTAGAGGCTGGACCTATTCTTTGTTTTTTAATGTTTTAATTTATTTATTTTTAGTTTTCAACATTCACTTCCTAAAGATTTTGAGTTCCAAATATTCTCCCCATCTCATCTCTCTGCCCACCCCAAGATGGCATGCATTCTGCAATACCCCTTCCACTAATCTGCCCACTCTTCTATCTCTCCCCCCATTTTCTTATCCCCTACCCTTTCTATTTTCCTGTGGGGCAGGATATATGTCAATATCCCATTTCCAGTATTTATTATTTCCAAGCTGCATGTGAAAACAATTTTTAACATGTGTTTTTAAAACTTTGGGTTACAAATTTTCTCCCTTCCTCCCTCCCCACCCACCTTCATTGAGAAGGCAAGCAACTTGGGGGCAGAGTCAATATGGTGGAGGGAAAGCAGTGACTTGCTTGAGCTCTCCCCCTAAATGCATCCAAATACCTATCAAAAATGGCTCTAAACAAATTTTAAAGCAGCAGAACCCACAAAAAGACAGAGTGAAACAAATTTCCAGCCAAAGACAGCCTGGATGGTTGATTAGACTGGTATATCACACCGGGCGGGGAGAGGAGCGCAGTTTGGCGTGGGCGCGCAGGCCACAGCAACCATGGAGCAGGCCTTAGAGGGCTGAATCGCAGGCAATTGTGGTGGTTTCCAGACTTCTCAACCCACGAATGCCAAAGACAACTTAGAAGTTCAGTGGGAAAAAGTCTGGGACTGTGGTGAGAGAAGGAGGTAGGTCTCAGCTGCCCCTAGGGACCGCGGCTGTTTCCTGAGCTTTCAGCCCACAGACTGAGGGGGAATTGAGTGCCTGATCAGAGGGGGATTGCAGGGATCTCTTTGCCAGTGCTGAGGCAGGAATCTCTTGCTTTACTGGTGCTTGGATCTGGGTCACAATTCTGAGGGGCAGTCCTAGGGAGAGGAGGAATGCTGGTATGATGAAGCTTGTTATGGTGGTGAAGAGAAAACACCTCGACCCTTATCATAGCTCCTTGGAAGAACTGAAAATTTTCAGGTTCCTAGAAGTATATCTGAAAACAGCTGTACAAATCCCTGAAGCTTGGGACAGTACTTTCTCCACACTGGAAGCAGACTTTTACCTTAACAAAGAGTTTAAAACTCAAGTAATTGGCCAGGATCATGAGTAAGCAGCACAAAAAGAGTCAGACTATATTATCTTACTTTGGTGACAAAGAAGATCAAAACATACAACCAGAAGAAGACGACAAAGCCAAAGCTCCTACATCCATAGCCTCCAAGAAGAAAATGAATCAGTCCCAGGCCTTGGAAGAACTCAAAAAGGATTTTGAGAAGCAAGTAAAAGAAGTAGAGGAAAAACTGAGAGTTTTGCAAGAAAATTATGAAAAACAAGTCAACAGCTTGCTTTGGGATACCCAAAAAAAACTGAAGAAAATAACACCTTAAAAAATAGCCTAACCCAAATGGCAAAAGAAGTCCAAAAATCCAATGAGGACAAGAATGCCCTAAAAAGCAAAATTGGCCAAATGGAAAAGGAAGTCCAAAAGCTTACTGAAGAAAATACTTCCTTAAAAATTAGAATAGAGCAATTGGAAGCTAGTGACTTTATGAGAAATAAACAAATCCAAAGGAATGAAAAATTAGAAAACAATGTGAAGTATCTCATTGGAAAAACAACTGACCTGGAAAATAGATCCAGGAGAGAGAATTTAAAAATTATTGGACTATCTGAAAACAATGATCAAAAAAAAAAGATCTTAGATATCATCTTTCAAGAAATTATACAGGAAAACTGCCCTGATATTTTAGAACCAGAGGGCAAAATAGAAATAGAAAGAATCCACTGATGATCACCACCTGAAAAAAATCCCCAAAGGAAAACTCCTAGGAATGTTGTAGTCAAATTCCAGAGTTCCCAGGTCAAGGAGAAAATATTACAAGCAGCCAGAAAGAAACAATTCAAGTATTGTGGAAACACAGTCAGGATAACAGAAGATTTAGCAGCTTCTACATTAAGGGACCGCAGGGTGCAATATAATATTCCGGAGGGCAAAGGAGATAGGATTACAACCAAG